>NC_061499.1:3571227-3588727 GCF_022539355.2 Hippoglossus stenolepis
GCCACATTGCTCTGTTTATAGTGCTCTGCACACAGCGTCCAGCACACAAACAATAAGAAGTGACAGTATGTTGTCGATCGCTTGAGGAGGATCGCCACTGAGAAAACATGACACAATTCAGTTTGTGTTTTTACTGTAATAACTGAAATCATTTGTATTTTCTTCTTATTTCAGCCCAATGTACCTCACCTGGTAAGTAAAACTTCTATTTCTATTCTGTTTTCTTTTATACTAATGTGCTTTATGAGGACATCACGTCACGTTTGCACAGCAGCTGAAAGTACTAACATGTCCAGTTTTATAAAACACCCCCAACACCTCTTTGGTCCACTTTGTACTGGTCCACTTTGTACTGGTCCACTTTGTACTGGTCCACACCGGCGACAGTCAGGGAGGCGTTATGTTTTCAGGCTGTTCATCCGTTCGTCCCCATCTCGTGAACACGATATCTCAGGAAGGCCTCGAGGGAATTTCTTCAAAATTGGCACAAATGTTCACTTCTGCCCATTTTTATTTCAGTGGATATGAGGCTCCCCACAGGAACCTGACCCAGTGCAGGACTCTAGTAAACCCTCTGTAGATTAGACAGGGTTCATTTCGTGCTGAAGAGAGTTTTCAGGACGGTTCCCTGCAGTGTTGGTTGTTTGTAATAAAAGTGTCTGTTCAGAGGAGGATGGACTAACGATGTGTTTCTGACCTCACAGCTGTAAAAGATCCAGGTGCCTTAGAGCCGCTGAAATCAGGTGAACGAGGTTCTAATTCTCCAAGTGAGACGTCCTCCTGAACACAGTGAGTTGCTTCATCTGTTAAACAAAACTGCCTCAAACTAAGTGCAAAGTAACATATGTGTGATCTGTAAAACCTCTGTTTTAATTAGAAATAAAACAATCTGCTGAGAGCAAGGCACAGATCAGAAACCTTCACGTTAATAGGACAGATTAAATGTTGAATTCAAACTCAAATATCAGCAGTGACACAACAATTCAAATGTTAATAAACCCAATATTTAGGGCTTATCAATTTAAGATCAGTGTATTTTTTCTGAGTAAACTTTAATTTCACTGAGAGAATGATGGAAATATTAGGTCTCAATACTGTAAATACATCAAATACGTGGCTTTGTGGAACTGAACATTTCATTTTAATTTCTTTTTTCTCTCTTCAGGTTGATGGACGAGAAGCAGTGTCACCACAGTCTCCCCCTTACGCTGGGAACTCATTGATTATTCATCACTCAAATCATAAACTGATATTCAGGGTCAGACATTGATTGAAATACAAATAATACAAATTTTTTAAAAAAACGACAAATATGAAAATTAAATGGTGGCGTTGATTAAATTTGATCTTTTAGTTAAAAATAAGAAATGTAAACTTCCCTCTGATAAATGTTTGTTTAAATATTGGTAAATCAAATGAGGATTATTACTTTTTCTTTACCTGGAGTGAAGTAAAACACATTTTAAAAAACAATGAAAGTGTCACAACACTGTTCACATGCAGTTAATTTATAGAACATCTTAGTTACAGTTTTATATTTAAATATACATATATAGACACCCACACATCCACATCTTAGGGTCTGGAAATATGATCTGTCTCATGATTCCATAAATCTGTTGCTATGTGACTCACGTATCTCGAGAACCGTTCATTTTATCAGCTTCACACTTGACCTGTGTGTTGTTAAGGGCCCAAGGAAGTGCAGTGTTGAATCTGGTGGGATTTGGACAAGTGATACAATCAATGTTAATGGAATTAAAATAACTTTATAAATTACACACAATAATGAGTTGTTGTCACACACGGACACACAACACGAGCATCAGTACAAAATTAGTTTTCCAGTTAAATATTCTGATTTTATTTTATTTCTAATTTGGCCTGAACAAGAAATTAATTAATCCAGAGTTGCTTGTTTTGTTTTTGTTTGGTTATATTCATGCTTTGCTGTGTTCTTAACCTTTATTAGTTCATTTTAGTGGAGATTATAAAAGGGTTGTGGGATGTTTTAAGTATCTCATATGAAATGTTCTGTAAATATTTCCTGTTTTTAGGGACAAGGGACTTTTCTGTTTTAGCCTTGTTAACATTTACACTGCAAAAATGAAAAGGTTCGAACAGCGCAAAATTACTGAACTTATCTTTCGTAAGTTTAAAAACTTCACATTTTCTCAAAGCTGCGAGTTCCAGTGTCCCTGCTCGTCAGGCTCAGAGGATTCAAGCAGTTCCCATGCAGACTGAGTTGATCACCTGAGCAGTGATGTTCTCCATATGAACATTTGAATACATTGATATCGTCTTGTTGACCACTCGACACTTTACCGCACCCTCAGTCACATTCACTCATACAGTGTTTTTCTGTCCGTCAATACACATTGTCCACGAAGCTGTCAGGTAGTTTTAGCGTTCTGATTCTTGCTTATGGACACTTGGGCATGCGGACCGGAGTAGCTGGGGATCGAACCTGTGCCCCTCTGGTTAGTGGACAATCCAGTCTACCTCCTGAGCCACAGCCGCAGAACCAGAATTTCTGTCCTGTATTCAAGCTAAACACTCACCTTTATGACGTTAGGTCACGTTTCCCCTGATGAGACATGAGACGTGTCATATCACAAACGTACCATTTTGTGTTTTGCCAACATAACTTCAGCAACTTTACAAATTTAACTTAGCAAAGTTAGTTGAAGCAAATACGTTTACAAATCCATTAAATATTCTCTGTTGATTATATTTAGAAATCGCAGTAACACAATTTCAAGTTTTCATTTTTACAGTGTAGAAACTGAACGTTGAGGCTCAACTTCTCTTCTTGTGTTGGGTTTTTATCAATAAATGTTCAATTAAGCTGCTTTGCTGTTTCATTCCTTTTGTACTTCTGTTTTTAATAAAGTCTCTGATGTTCTCTGGGATTTCTGCCTCTTTGTGATTCAACGTGTAGAAAAGTTCAACACATCTGTGAAAGTTCAAATGTTCATTATTGTCCCAGAGAATAAACTAATGTGGATTTGACCTGTAAGAGCAGCAAGGAAAAAGCTATTTGGTCAAACCTGTGAGTCTCAACAGGAAAACGACAAAGACATTTTACACATGACAAGAAAATGATTGTGGTGGTTTTATTATGAAGTAAATTCTCATGTTTGATTTGCTGCTGTCTTTAATAATCTCATTATTATTATTATACAGTAGTTTTTTTAGTCGTGTGTAAAACCACTTTGTGATTGAGTGTGTTTTCATTATCAGACATGAGCAGATCCACTGATCTCTCGCTGACACTCACTCAGATCAGAGCGGTGCTTTGCTTCTTCCTGGGAAAACTGAAATCTGCCCGGAAACCGATGACATTGGAACTGTGAAGGAATTCGTTTTTAGGCTGCTTGGACTCAGCTAGATGTAATGTGCTGTGGGACCCATGGGCCGACACATTTCATTATCTCATTTGTATGCCTGCTACACCGGTGTTTGTCTGATTTGATATCTGCAAGAGAACTGAAGCCATCAATGCAGTCCCTGGTAATGGCACCTGCTCAGACTCTGCTAAATAATTGGACTAACACTTTTCCAGTCCAACTTGTTGAACACTCCTTCAGACTGAGAGATGGCAAGACGTTAGCCTTGATAATTGTCGCATTGTCATAAGCAACTTGCGTAAGAACATATCAGGATAGATGCTTTTGCACGTCCTGTTTGTCGTAGTATTTCTCTAGATCCTCCTGTAATGATCAGGTGATCTAATTATTATTATTATTGTTAGTAGTAATAGTAGATGTAGTAGTAGTTGTATTAGTGGTAGTAGTAGTAACAGTAGTAGTAGTAGCAGTAGTAGTAGTAGTAGTAGTAATAATAGTAGTAGTAGTAGTAGTAATAATAGTAGTAGAAGTAGTAGTAGTAATAATAGTAGTAGTAGTACTAGTAGTAGCAGTAGTGGTAATAGTAGTCGTAGTAGTAGTAGTCGTAATAATAGTAGTAGTAATAATAATAATAGTAGTAGTAGTAGTAGTAGTAATAATAGTAGTAGTAGTAGTAATAGTAGTAGTCATAGTAGTAATAATAGTAGTAGTAGTAGTAGTAATACTAGTAGTAGTAGTCGTAGTAATACTAGTAGTAGTAGTAATAATAGTAGTAGTAGTAATAGTAGTAGTAGTAATACTCGTAGTAGTAGTATTTCTACTCTGATGACCGTTGTGACCTAACACCGCAGCTCGTCAACAGAGGGTTTTATTTTGAAGGTTTCAGCGGATATCCTGTTCCGGTGACTTGTGGGTGTGTTGCCATTAGCAGAGAAGCTAACCGGAAGCTAACAGCGGGACAGAAGTTTCTGAGCTGGTTCTTCACCGGAGTCACGTCACACTCCCTTTCAACCCTCCTCCCCCCCACTACCAGATCTTCCCTCCACCACACCGGAGGAGGAAGACAGAAGAAACCACAACCTGTACAATATTCGTACAGTGAGGTCTGGCCGACAGGGATTTCGTATAATGTTATAGATATTCTATTTGTCTAGTTACTCTCCCGAACACGACAGGTGATGACATGTTGAGCCGCTTGTTGTCTTTTACCCGCTGGCTGTCCAGGTGCTGTCCTGTAAACGGTTCCGGGCTTTGTAGATAATTGGCAAACTCTTTGGAGGAAACCTGGTCTTGTTGGGAGAGACGCGTTCCTCCCACTTGGGATGGAGCAGCTCTCTTATCTAGGAATATTACCCAGTGTATTAAAGGACAACCCAGAGGTGGGACCAGGACGCAGAGCTGCAGTGCTACACACTTCTCTGCGCTCCCTCTGGACCAGTCACACAACCACAACCCATAGAGACTGTGTCTGTCCCCCGTCCCGTTACATTGTTTAAATCAAACAATAACAGAGGAGAATTCCACAAACAAATCTAATACAAATTAACACAACCTCTGCAACAACTCAGGAAACAAAGACTTTTAAATGTGGTCTTTTAAACATTAGATCATTATCATCAAAGGCTGTTTTAGTTAATGAACTAGTCTCAGATCAAAAAATAGATTTATTGTCCCTCACTGAGACCTGGCTGCATCCTGATGAATGTGTCAGCCTAAATGAATCTACCCCCCCCCCAGTCATATAAATTCACACGTTCCCAGAGAATTCGGCCGAGGAGGTGGAGTTGCTGCTATTTTTAACTCCAGTCTATCAATTAATCCTAAACCTAAACTAAGCTACAACTCATTTGAATGTCTTGTTCTTAGTCTTCCACACCAATCAAAGAAACACCAACAGCCAATCATATTTGCTGTAGTTCACCGTGCTCCTGGGGCTTATACGGAATTTTTAACAGAATTCCCTGAGTTTTTATCAAACCTAGTCCTAAAGACCGATAAAATTATTATTGTTGGTGACTTTAATATTCATGTTGACAATAATAAAGATAGCCTTAGCGTAGCATTTATTTCAATACTAGACTCAATTGGTTTCAGTCAGTGTGTACACCAACCTACTCATTGTTGTAACCACACACTTGACCTTGTATTATCATACGGTGTCAAAATTGAACATCTAACAGTACTCCGGCGCAATCCAATTCTATCAGGCCACAATTTAATAACCTTCAACTTTTCATTATCAGAATATATGCCACTAATAAAAAACTCATTTTCTAGATGTCTACCTGATAGCGCTGTAGCTAAATTTAAGGAAATAATTCCGATTACATTTAAACCCGTATTATCCGTCGATATAAACAACAAATTCATTAAAAACCCCAGCTCCACTGAGATTGACCATCTCGTCGATAGCTCTGTAGACTCATTACGATTAACATTAGACTCAATAGCGCCTCTAAAAAAGTACGTAAAACATAGTAAATTAGCTCCGTGGTATAATTCCAAGACACATGAGTTAAAACAAGTATCAAGAAAACTAGAAAGGAAGTGGCACTCCAGCGGCCGTGTTGAATATCTCCTAGACTGGAAGAGCAGTGTTAAAGCATATAAGAAGGCTCCACAAAGCAAGAGCTGCCTACTACTCAAAACTAATAGAAGAGAATAAAAACAACCCCAGGTTTCTCTTCAGCTCTGTAGCCAGGCTGACTGAGAGTCACACCTCCACCGAACCCAGTATTCCTCGATCCCTAGGGTCGATCCCTTCTCTCTGATCAGCCTTGATCAGCTGACCAAACTAATGTTGTGCCATAATGCATCAAACGTGATACCATAAAATGGTGTGCCTTTCGGCATTCAATAAATTTGGTTATCAAAATAAAATATGAAATATGAATATTTTATTATTAATATTAAATAATAACTTTAATTGATTAAAGTTACCTCGGGGCACCACCCTTCAAAGGAAGGGAAAAGATAGCCAATTTATTGAATAAGTCTCATAAAAGTACTAACTACAAATTTGGAACTCTGATTCACAATTAAATTAATAACTATAACCAAAATTACCATATAGATAGTTAGCTAAGTTGAAGGATATGGAGTTCTTGACAGTGTAGAGGTTGGCAAAATTCACTTATGCAACATTAATAAAAAAGCATTTGTGAAAGTAAAACGTTTATTATGAATATAATAAAGTATAAAACACAAATTACTAACAGTGTGATTACTAAACAAAGATGTGTATATGAGTATACGTGTGTGTGTCTGTGTGTCTGTGTGCTTCCAAAATGGCGGCTGGCCAAAGAGATAACACCCTCCCCCACCTATTGGAATGTTTACGACCTGTAGAGATAATGAGGTGAAGGGATATGCGTGTGTCTGTGTGTGTGTGTGCCAAATTAGACAAAGTTACTAGATTGGATGCAACGAAAGACTGTGCAGAGCATAACAGACTAACATTACTTTCTCAATAACTTGTACCCAAAATATCACAACACCACAAATCAAATTTATAAACATCACACCGAATCGAATAAACAGTCTTGCTTAGCCTAGTATAATTATTAAGCCCAGTTGTGTTACCCGTCCGTGGAAAGGGGAAAAAGGAAGTTGCTGTGCAGTTCGCAGTTTTGTGTCGTCTTGCAAGTCTGTGGCTCTTGCCTTGGTGATTCTGTTGAGCTGTGTAGCTCAGTTGCTGGTTGAAGTTTTCCTGCAGGACATCGCATCGCTGCTAGGAGGGTTGGTAGAGCTTGGAGTATGAGGAGGTTTCCTTGGTGAGATGAGCTGGAAGCTGCACCTTTGTGCTCCTCTCGAAGAGTTGGATGGAAAAAGAGGATGTGAGCTGGAGAAGAGGCTCGACAGACTTCCCTCCTGTGGAAGGATTGTAGGACGAGGACAGAAGAGACAGAAGAGGGGGAGACCTGGCCTTATATTGGCCCGGTGACCTCACAGGTCATGGGGTCCAGAGTGACCAATGGGAGTTGAAACCTGTGTCCCTGGGGGGGTTTTCACACCTCTGTGTGATGTTGATGGCCCCTGGGAGACTGAGTCCTGGAGGGACATGCGGCTTCAGGTTTTTGGCTGCTGTTAAGACTAAAATCTATGTTTTCCTTTGAATATTGTTAAGACTAAAATCTATGTTTTCCTTTGAATATTGTTAAGACTAAAATCTATGTTTTTCTTTGAATATGTGTCTGTGAAGATGGCAATGAAACTGAACTCTAAACAAGTGCAGTATGTTGGACAGGGGTGGGGGGGCAGGGGCACTTTGGGCTGAATATGTGGGAAAATGTGCGGCCTTCACATAGTGACTGATAGTAGCCGTTGCTGGCTGGTTTTAATCTTGAAGTTGATTGTTGTGTGTGTGTGTGTGTGCGTCACATCGCAGTTCAGTCTTGCACCTGTCTGATAATGCCTGTTTGAGAAGACTGTACATCTGTGGCAGACAATACACTGTACTTTGACTTGTTCTCATACCTAACTTACTATATTACAGCATAAACTCCATTAGCTTTATTTCAAACATCACACATACATGAATGCACTGTTTTCTTAAAAAACTGTGACATACCCTTAGAAAGAATTCAATCAGCTGCCACTAGGGTCTGAAGGACAAATAGGAAAGGCGCATGCCATACTGAAAACTCACAAGCTGTCAGCCGATTCAAGGCTTGTTTTAAAACACCAAACCAAACACTGTCAGAATGTGAAGATTTTCCCAGCTACTGTCAAAGGAGGGACGAAACTGGGAGCGGCTCCTCATCATTGGCAGATTCCAGTGCCTAGAGGCTGGGACCAGCCTGTGCACTAGCCACGTGACTCCCCCTCCCAATGAAGTTCTACCTATTATTATAAATATTGCACCTGTCGTCTGCTCGGGGCGACTCTTGACTTCCCCGGCGGTATTAGGCGGCTTGGGGCTGTACGTTGAGTGCCCATAGCTATGTAGTAGCTGTTCATTGCTTCTAAATAAATACTTTGTTGAACCAGACCGACTCTACCATCTCTACCTAAGGAAAAAAGAACACAACACTGCACATATAGGCAGAGCTTTGGTCTCCCAAAAACCAGGTCCCAACACTAATCTCATGTTCTAAACCAACAACCTGTATCTTACATCCCATTCCTACAAAAGTACTTAAAGAAATTCTGCCCCTAATTATTAATATCGAAGGTATCAAATTGCTCCAAATTCGACACAACACTAAACAGGACCTTCAACAATTCACATGAAAAGCTGATAAGATGAACGGTTCTCGAGATATGCAAAACACAGACAGACAGAGATGTCTGGAAGTAGTAGATAGATGGTAAGAGAGTATCAAGCCTTTTGCAGCTTGAAACCACTAAATGGTTCAGATCATTCACGACACATGAATAATATTATTATTGTCAGTTTAGAAATAATGTTTCTGTTCAATTGCTGTTGTTTTATTAGATACCTGAGCTGGAAAAGGTCCAGGAGACCAACTCGATGAGACCGTAGAGCACGAGCGCCACACCAACCATCGCCATCGAGTCCTCAATAGACAGAGAACCGAATCCTGTAAAAGAGAAGAACACACAATTCAAGCCTTAATGGATTCTCTCATATCAGATTTGCTTCTTTATTGTCAATCAGGATGAAAATTATTCATTTAATCTTTAACATTTCACTGTCACATGTAGCAAACGAGTTAAAACGATCGTATCCCCCATAAAAAGCTATTTCTCTCAAGGATGAAATGAAAAGGGTGAACATCAGTTTTACCTCAACATTACTTTGACTCTTTGCTTTTATTTCATACTTTACCCGTATCTTATATGAACAAAACCAAATTCTTCCACATTACCGATGACACTGAGGGACGTGCTGGCCCGTCGTGTGCCTCCAGGGTGGACGGCCACACAGGTGAGCCCCCCCCCCCGTGCCCAGGTTAGAGGTGTCGAGCTCCAGCTGGGCACTCTGGCCGTAGGTGCCATCCCACGCCTGCCTGTGGCCCGTTACGCTGGCTGATTCCAGAGGTCTGGACTTCCCATCTGCGCCTTTAAACTCCCAGCTCAGCTCCAGGGAGAGCGGGGCGAAGCCGGACGCTTCACACTGGACAACCAAAGTCTGTCCGGGAACAGCGAGGGGCAGAGGGGAGGGGTGGATGGAGAGGGATGGAGGTTCTGAAAACAAAAAAGAGAAAGTTAATCATTTTACTCTTGTTCCCAATGAAATCACGTTTATTACAGAGCTGGTGCTAATTCTATAACTTGTGTATTTCAGTGTGGTTTGAAAGCGAATGCTGTGCAATCTGGGACAATTTCCAGGCACCCAGCGTACGGGGGTTTTCATGCATGTGAGTATAGACGGAGATTAATACTGATTGAAAGCCAAAATGTTCGAGTGGACAGAGATGATTCTTCCCGGACTCAAAACACATCCTTCCACCAAATTTACTGAAAATCTGTTCCGTTGTTAAATAAAAACCAAATAACAAACAACAGGGGTGAGAACATAATCTTTTCCCTCACCTACAATCTCAAGCTCCACCGCCACCTGAGCCTGAAGGTACGGCAGATGCACGGTGCAAATATACGTCCCGGAGTGACGCACTTTCGTCTCCTGCAGGATCAGGGATGCATTTCCTTTCTGGTGCAAACCCTCAAAGTCCAGTGTGGCCCCTTCCTCCTGGGTGTCAGCCACACGGTCTGTCTTGCCGTCGTAAGCCAGAACCAGTCGTCCTTTGCCTCTGAACTGGTAACGCCACTCGACGGCGAAACCCGACCCGGACAGAGGCGAGGAAGGATCGACCCAGAAACCACAGTCCAGCAGCACTGGCTTCCCGAGCCGGGCCTGCACTGAGACGGTTTTACTGCTGACACTCAGGATCACTGAGGAAACAGACAGTGAGGAGGGAGAGATTCAAACTACCACATACGACTCAGGTATGATACACATTTTCCTCAGTGTTACCATTTGGCTCTTTGGTTGCCGTGGGAGACCGCATGATGCTGGAAATGACCAGCTGTTTGTTGAGCCCCAGTAGCGCAGCCGAGAACCAATCAGCTTGCAGGTACACGGGGCTGAAGCCAGTGACTGTGAGTGGAGCAACCCATTTGAGTGTGGAGGGCTGATGCAGGAAGGGCTGATCTCACACTGGGCCTTCTGCAGCGAGCCTCTGGTGGGGGCCGAGAGGACTGGTGGCAGAGCGTGGCAGCCGGGTCTGAGGACAGAGTCAGAAAGTTAACATGTAACCATGGACTGTAGTTGAAGACGGACGGCGCTTCTCCACTTTCTCCAAAGGTCCAGAAATGAAGCCAAAACATCTGACCTGAATACGAATCTTGTGCATTTGGAGCCAGAGACTGCGTAGTAGATATCGGGGGATGAGCCGCGGCAGCAAGGTCCCGTCAGTCTCATTCTGAGCTCACCTGTGATAAAGAAGACTCTGTCCGGGTTGATGTCGGAGGGAATCTGTTCTGACGCTGCATCTCGGCTGTTTGCGTCTGTCCTGATATAAAGCAGGACAGACGCTCCTCGTCGCTCCTCCTCGACCCACATGGTCCTGTACTAACCAGCACTCCACCGCCGGACACCTGCTGCTGCTGCTGCTGCAGGCTTTAGACAATTTAACAAGAAAATGACAGAGAAATAATATAAATAAAGTGTTAAACATGAGTTTAACAAGATTACACAATGCTGATATTATAGCCCGTATTAATGTGTAATCAGTGGTGGAGATACTCCATCAGTCCCCCTGTATTTACCAGTGAAACACAGAACCTGCTATAGTTACATTCACTAATAAGTCTGTTGCAGTTTCAGTGTCATAGGAAATGAAAAATGAAAATGAATTATACATAATGTCTTCTGTCTTCATTAAAATATGGCTGTTAAAAATTACAGTAAAACTCTGATTAACTCCAGGTAACAACAACAACAATATTATTATTATTATTATTATTATTTGTTTGTTCACTCTGCACTTTCGTTTTCTAGCTTGGTGTAATAACATTTTCCACCACGAGAGGGCGGGGTGCACAACGTCACTGCACGCTTCAAACCAAACTCCATTCAGAAATATACTAAAAGTTTAAAGAAGTGATCTCACATGGGCCAAATAAATTAAATAAGATATTTGACAAGTAACTGTGTCTTTATGCTAAATTCGGCTCATATATGACTCACACACACACACGTTTTACTGTATTACAATAAACTGAAACTGTCTGTTCTAAATGGATTAGATTCATTAATTAACCTAAATACGAATTTATGTATAAATTACTTAATTGCTACTAATAAATGTGTATTTAGGTTTTCTTTTGATGTCCCCCCTTTAAAAACAATATTGTCATTATTATTATTAATTCTCTGCGGTTTTCCGGAGGAGAATCTGGACAGAGGTCACACAAGGACACGAAACACAAACACGAGTTGGTCTTGAATAAGCTTTTGGTTTTATCTGGGTGTGATGAGTCACCATTGCTGCATCAAAAGTTCACAGCCCATGTTTACATATACTTTTAACATGCAAATATTCTGTATGAGATTATTGCATACATATTTTTTATACGATGCAGTGTCTTGTCATTTTAATGAATGTCCACGTGTGTGTGTGTGTGTGTGTGTGTGTGTGTGTGTGTGTGTGTGTGTGTGTGTGTGTGTGTGTGTGTTTTATGACAAAGTTTGATCACTGTTTACCTTGATTGTGTTTGTGCAGGAAGTATTCTGTTGGACACCAGAGGAATTTGGACAAACGAGGAGGACAAGAAGCCTCAGTGTCCTGAAAGAGACAAATGAAACCATCAGTGTGATCCGCCCTCAGATCAAGCATCAAGACTCAGCGTCATATAACCAAAGAAAAGCAAACAGTCATGGGGTTTACCAGAAACAGGGATGTGCTGTTTGTGCCTGGTGGGGGCGCTGTGGCACTGTGAGAACTGAACAAGAGATCTAACCCGTACACACACACACACACATATAAACACTGTCCTCCTCCAGGATTTCAGAGGACATTATATGGACTTACATTGATTTTCTGGAGACGTACTCAAAACCTTCAGTCCTACCTTTAAACTAAACCTTCAGTAAAACCTTATCCAAAACCAAAATATCATATAATATACTGTATATATAAAACAACACATCAAGTCTGGTTTGGGCCACTTAAGATTAGTCGTCTCTCTTTAAACTTACATTATTTCCCTTAAACAACTGTTCAAGGCTCAATCTGGTGTAATGATCCAATGTTCCTCTAAAAGAAATGATTGGAGAAGAGAAAACATTTAGAATGAGCAGGAGAACTTCGTTGTTTCTTTCATCCTCTCACACACGACCCCTCAGGTGTGTGTTGGGACCTTTAAAGTGGGACAGAGCCCAGGTTCTCAATGAGTGGACATCACTACCTCACAGTATATTTGTTTAACTGTCTCGGTGAACTCTTATGGTCGAGTGTGGGATGAGCCTTCGTCAACCAAGCCTCGGTGTCAAACATCGATTCAGTGGAACACGAATGATGCGACATTTTACAAAGTGCTTGGTGAACAGAAAGTCGAGAGTGAAACAGAAATGAAACACGACATCAGCTGTTCAAACATCAACAGAAGAGTCAAATTTCTCTCGTCTGAGCAGTTTTCAGCAACACAACAGAACTGAGTCTGATCTGATGCTTGTGTTCAGTTTCTGCTTTGGTTTTATTATTTAACTTGTGAGTGAAACAGACGTAAAATATGGCTTCACGTTCACTATCTTGTGTTATTATATTGTCTGTCTTAACAATGGGGCTCATCTGTGTTAGTTAGTTGTTTGCCTCTGTGGGGGGGGCTTGTTTTCAGGTTGTCTGTCCGTCCGTCCCATACTCATGACTTGAGATATATCTGGGATTCCTTGAGGGAGTTTCTTAAAATTTGGTACAAATTTGGATTCTGGACGAACTGATTAGTTTTGGTGGTCAAAGGTCAAAGGTGAAGTTCACCTGGACTCACAAAATATGTTTTTGGCCTCTTGAATGTGACCTCTGACCTCTGGGAGGGAATTTCTTCAACTTGAGATGAACTGGTTAGATTTCAGAGGTCAAAAGTAAAGGTCATGGTGACCTCGTATGAATCTGGAAAAATAAATGTGTAGAAAGATGTAGACAGAAACTGCACTGGTACAAATACATGATCCTACAAATACAATAATCCTATAAACAGATTATCTTACAAATGTGTTGCACTACGTATAAATGATCTTAAAAATATATTATCCTACAAGTACAATATCCTACTAATACATTATCATACAAGTACAATATCCTACAAATACATTATCATACAAGTACAATATAATATCCTACAAATACATTATCATACAAGTACAATATCCTACAAATACATTATCATACAAGTACATTATCCTACAAGTACAATATCCTACAAATACATTATCATACAAGTACAATATCCTACAAATACATTATCATACAAGTACAATATCCTACTAGTACAATATCCTTCAAATACATTATCATACAAGTACAATATCCTACAAATACATTATCTTACAAGTACAATATCTGACTAATACATTATCCTACAAGTACAATATCCTACAAATACATTATCATACAAGTACAATATCTTACAAATACATTATCATACAAGTACATTATCCTACAAGTACAATGCACAATATCCTACAAATACATTATCATACAAGTACAATATCCTACAAATACATTATCATACAAGTACAATATCCTACTAGTACAATATCCTACAAATACATTATCATACAAGTACAATATCTGACTAATACATTATCCTACAAGTACAATATCCTACAAATACAATAATACAATAAACACATTATCTTATAAATGTGTTGCTCTACGTATAAATGATCTTAAACATATATTATTCGACTCTACAGGGTGTGAAGTTATAACACTACGCAGTTCGTTACTTTCACTTTTCCTTCTACAACCTCAGTGGCTGAGTTTCACCCAGTTTTAAGTGACGTAGAGGCTGATCCTAAATTCCCATTGGCTCAGAGGATGTCCCCGCCCCACAGTTTGTCCTCGTCTCCCCTGGTTTCGTCTCTTGTCTCCTCAGTCCGTCTCTCTGTGGAGAGAAGAGCTCATCTACCTTCAGCCCAGCAAAGAGGAATACACCACCGCTCACCATGTTCACTGTACTGTCCCTGCTTCTCCTGGCAGGAGCACACAGCGCGACGGCACGTGAGTTAAAGTCCACGTTTCTACTTTATTTGATTGTGTTTGGTCGATTTGAAGTGAAAGTAAAAATGCTCCATGTTTCTAAAAGACACTAAAATGATTTGAGGTCTATTGTAATGTTTGATGTTTGGTTCCTTCGTTGCAGATTTGAGAAGTTTAGTAACGTTTCAAAGACATGATTTAAAAGTTCATGTTAGTGAATGTCATCGATCTCATGGAAGAAGGAAAGATTATATTCTATTTCTGAAAAGATCAACTGAACAGGGACTTTTCTTTCTTTGGATCCTGACCGTTATTTGACTTCTTACTCTGGTCAGAACCATTAAGATCGACACGGTCCGAGCTGGTTCTGGACGAAATGACGCAGCGATTCTGAAGCGAAAGAGTCCAACAGACTCCGATGAATCAGGAAACAGTGAAAAACGAAGCCACGTTTAAACTCAGCGATGAAACAAAGAGTTTCTTGTCTTGTGCACATTATGAACTTTATTATTTCAGACTTATTTATTCATGACGTGTCTCATGTTTCATGTTGGTTTATAAAAAGTTGTGAAGAAATAACAGGTTCAGTCCGTTGATATGAATCAAGACTGTTATTGATGTAAATATATATATTTTAAATTATCATTTTAGTTATTTATGATTCATCTCCCAGCGACTCAAACACCTCAGTTATTCATCTAAACTGTGAAAACTGACAAATAAGGCGACGACTCAGGTTTGGGTTTGTTATTGTAGTCAGTAGATGGCGCTGTTTCCATAGTAACAGGAAGCTGCTGAGGACAAACAGCTTCCTGCTTTGTTGGTACAATGTTCAACATCATTTAGTCTGATAAAGACCGTGAGTAACATCACTGACATGAGATATTACTAAGTAATGATCTGTTATCAATGTGACCTCCTCCTCCAATACAATCAACACACATTGTTACTAACACAAAACACAAATTCATCTCTAATGTAAATGATGTCAGTGAAAAGAAGCAGGGAGACAAAGAATCAGGACGAGGCTGCCTCCATGATGAATACATGACAGATGTCTGTTAATACTTTCTAATGTGATAACATCTGCACTGAAGCCGGACTGCTTGATGTGAGTCTGTCACAGATATGAAGGTATCAGCCTTTATGTTTGCTCACATGCACCAAGTGTATTTTTACAGAATAAACAAAGAATAAGTGCATTTATCACATCTTCTTTTAAAAAAACAGACATTTTATTTTCTTAATTCAAGTTCTGTTTGGACGCATTATCAGATTTATAGTTATTTATAATGAAGCTTATGTTTAACATTTAAACATCAAGTCTCAATTACATGTCTTTGTCATAAGTATTTGACTTTGACATCTTAGGAATCAGAGCCAAACGTACAGATGAATTATTTTCAGTCGATGGATCTGAATCAGAAATGTTGTTGACAACCTAATGAACATGTTGTCGTGTTGTTATTGTTGTCAAATATTTTCTGAGTCTATACATTTAAAAAATAGTCAAGCCCTTCCTGTAACAATGTCCCACTTTGTTTTGTTAACTGGGTCCAGTATAAATGTATATGTGTATATATGGATTAATATATATTGATATATAAAGAGAGAGAAACCAACTATTTAAGGACTTTAAGAATAAAAGTCTCATTGACTAACTGGAAATTGAAGTAGTTTCACTTCACATTAAATACTCTGCAGTAGAAAATATGATTTTCTAATATTAAACATTTGAGTCGTTAGATTGAATCCATTTTTAAGACGTAGCAGAATATTCAAAGTAAAGAGAGTCTGGACTCTGGAGCAGACGTTTTATCTATGAATGTGTTTTTGTGTTTGTTTACCTCACAACAGCTGAAGTTGTCTTGAATGTGCTTCATGTCTTCTTGACTCTCAGTGATTTATAAAACAGTCTGAAAACTAAAGTCATGACTTGAACTTTTTCTTGCAGGGATTCACTCTCTGAAGTATTTCCACACTGCGTCCTCTCAAGTCCCAAACCTTCCAGAGTTTGTGGGTGTTGGTTTGGTTGATGACGTTCAGATGATTCACTATGACAGCAACACAGAGAAAGCAGAACCCAAACAGGACTGGATGTTAAACGCAAATGATGCAAAGTACTGGGAGAGGGAGACTCAGGGTTATTTGAGTTACCAGCAGACCTTCAAAGTCAACATGGAAACCTTAAAGGAACGCTTCAACCAAACTGGAGGTTTGTTTACATTTCACTCTAATAATAACACAACACACACACATACACACACTCTCTCTCACACACTCACACTCTCACACATGCACACACTTACACTCGCACACATAAACACACACACACACATACACACACAGGCACACTCACACACATAAACACGCACACACTCACACAAACGCACACACACAATCACACACACACACACACAATCACCCTTGCTTATTAAAACACACGCACACTCAAACAAAGGCAATCACACTCACAAACATAAGCACACACAAACAAACAGACACACACACCAAAACATACACACACTCTCTCTCACAGACACAATTACGCTAACACACCAAAACATGCACACACAATCACAAACATGCACACAATCACGCACACACAAAATAGCACACACAATCACACTTACACTCACACAAACGCGCACACACAATCACACCCACACACATAAACACACTCACACACTTATACAATCTCACTCACACACATAAACACATGCACACACTCACACACATGCACACACTCACACAACACACACACACACATACACACACAATCACACTCACACACCAAAACATGCACACACACACAAACGCGCACACACAGTCACACTCACACACATAAACACGCACACACTCACACAAACGCACACACACAATCACCCTTGCACATTAACACACAATCACACTCACACACACAAACACAATCACACTCACACACATAAACATACACACATTCACTCTTGCTTATTTAAACAC
>NC_061499.1:3592878-3617878 GCF_022539355.2 Hippoglossus stenolepis
TCAAGAAATGGCCATGGCGCTAATATACGGAAGCGTATTGCATTCACTTGAATGCAATACGCAATAGATAATTGTAATCTAGTGTTTTGATGAAGCTACATGTTGCATGGACGTTCCGCACAGAGCCCTTGTTCAGCTGCATGTAGCTGCTGCTCTTAGACAGTCTAGTGTTTGGCACGATGTCTTGTCTTAGCGCCATGACGTATAGCGTTGCTTCAAACTGTCAGACTCTCCTTCTGTATAAATAACATGAACCACAACAGCCTGATGCAGCGTGTTGTTCTGTTATTCTGTCACAGGCCTCAGGAATCACACCCGGTTCCTTTCCTTCACACTTCAGAACTTCTCTATGGACAGAACCCTCCTCCGTTAGAACCCCTTTCAAAACAAGAGTCCCAACCAACACCCTGCTTATCACAGGAACTACACATCAATCTTCCATAATAAAGCCACTAAATAAAATAGCTTACACTAACAAACGAAATATTTGAATTATGGACAAAAATGAAAACTATCCTTTATCTATCTGCAGCATATCCCCGAAAGATGGTCGAGACTTTCAACTGATGTTTTCAGGTTTATTTGAAACTTCCCTAAACAACAAAGAGCGTGTGGCTCTTCGGAGGGTCGCTGGAACATCAAACTTTCCTTTGTGAAGTTACAGATTCATAACAGGAAGTCCGCGTCTATACAGGAACTTCACCTTCAAAATAAAAGCATGTAGAAAAGCTCTGTTTTTCAAAAAAAAAAATTCCTGTGAGAGGTTTTTTTTTTTTTTCTTTCAGAAAAACAGAACTTATCTAGGAATTTCCGAGATAATTATCTCAGAAAAACAGAACTTTTTTTTTTTTCAATTGAATGCAATACACTTCCGTAGAAACCAACTATTTGAGGACCTTAACAATAAAAGTCTCATCGACTAACTGGAAATTGAAGTAGTTTCACTTCACATTAAATACTCTGCAGTAGAAAATATTATTTTCTAATATTAAACATTTGAGTCATTAGATTGAATCCATTTTTAAGACGTAGCAGAATATTCAAAGTAAAGAGAGTCTGGACTCTGGAGCAGACGTTTTATCTATGAATGTGTTTTTGTGTTTGTTTACCTCACAACAGCTGAAGTTGTCTTGAATGTGCTTCATGTCTTCTTGACTCTCAGTGATTTATAAAACAGTCTGAAAACTAAAGTCATGACTTGAACTTTTTCTTGCAGGGATTCACTCTCTGAAGTATTTCGACACTGCGTCCTCTCAAGTCCCAAACTTTCCAGAGTTTGTGGGTGTTGGTTTGGTTGATGACGTTCAGATCGTTCGCTATGACAGCAACACAGAGAAAGCAGAACCCAAACAGGACTGGATGTTAAACGCAACTGATGCAAAGTACTGGGAGAGTGAGACTCAGAATTATTTGAGTTACCAGCAGACCTTCAAAGTCAACATTGAAGTCGCAAAGCAACGCTTCAACCAAACTGGAGGTTTGTTTACATTTCACTCTAATAATAACACAACACACACACATACACACACTCTCTCTCACACTCTCACACATAAACACGCACACACACAGACACACAGACACACAGAGAGACACACAGACACACACACATACACACACACACACACACACACAATCACACTCACACACCAAAACATGCGTGTGAGTGTGTGTGTGAGTTTATATGAGAATGTGTGTGTTTGTGTGTGTGAGTATGTGTATGTGTATGTGTATGTGTGTCTCTCTGTGTGTCTGTGTGTCTGTGTGTGTCTGTGTGTGTGATAACAGCTCAGATCTCTGTCTCTCTCTCAGGTGTTCACATTGTCCAGCTGATGACTGGATGTGAATGGGACGATGAGACTGGAGAAGTTATAGGTTTTCATCAGTATGGTTATGATGGAGAAGACTTCATATCATGGGACATGGAGACAGAGACGTGGATCGCTCCAACATCACAGAGTGTCATCACCAAACTGAAGTGGGATCAGGATAAAGCTCTACTCGCTGATCTTAAGAACTACTACACCCAGGAGTGTCCTTCCTGGCTGAAGAAGTACCTGGAGCAGGGGAGGAGCTCTCTGCTGAGAACAGGTGACATCACAGAACCTCCATCAACTTAATGGGGTGGGGGGGTGGTGGGGCACAGCAGCGTGAAGTCCACTGCGAGGATGAACAACGCGGTTGTCATCTTTCTAGACAGCGTAGAGAAGGCGAACACGGTGGTGGCGACCGGGATCGAAGTGAGCGATACGTTCGTATCGGTTCTGCCTCTCGCCACACCGGTGGTTAAAGTGACTTTGTCCAACGTCCCCCCGTTCATTAGAGACGAGACTCTGATAAGAGAACTGTCCAGACACGGAAAGATAGTGTCTCAACTAAAGAAAGTGTCCTCAGGATGCAGGTCCCCTCTGTTAAAACACGTGGTGTCCCACAGAAGACATCTATTCATGATTCTGAACAACAGGACTGAGGACCTGAACCTGGTGTTTAAACTCAGAGTGGAAGAGTTTGACTACGTGATTTTTGTAACATCAAATAACACAAAGTGCTTCAGCTGTGGGAAGGAAGGACACCAAGCTAAAGTATGTCCACAGAAAAATAAAACACCTGACACTCAGGAACAACAGGAGGGGACAGGGGGCGTCCAGCAGGAAGGTCAGGAGGGACAGGAGGGGACAAGTGGAGTCCAACAGGAGAGTCAGGTGAGTGAGGAGGGACAGGAGGGGACAGGGGAGATCCCAAAGGAAGGTCAGGTGAGTGAGGAAGGACAGGTGGGGACAGGGGAGGTCCAACAGGTAGATCAGGTGAGTGAGGAAGGACAGGAGGGGACAGGGGGGGTCCAACAGGTAGATCAGGTGAGTGAGGAGGGACAGGATGTCACAGGGGAGATCCCAAAGGAAGGTCAGGTGAGTGAGGAAGGACAGGAGGGGACAGGGGGAGTCCAACAGGTAGATCAGGTAGGTGAGGGGGAACAGGAGGAGACAGGCGGGGTCCAACAGGTAGATCAGGTGAGTGAGGAAAGACAGGAGGGGACAGGGGGGGTCCAACAGGTAGATCAGGTGAGTGAGGAAGGACAGGATGTCACAGGGGAGATCCCAAAGGAAGGTCAGGTGAGTGAGGAAGGACAGGAGGGGACAGGGGGAGTCCAACAGGTAGATCAGTTGAGTGAGGAAGGACAGGAGGGGACAGGGGGAGTCCAACAGGTAGATCAGGTAGGTGAGGGGGAACAGGAGGAGACAGGCGGGGTCCAACAGGGCCAAGTAAGTGATATTGACATGGAGAGAGATGAGGAGGTGCTTAAAGTTCCTCATCTGAAAAGAAAGACCAGAAGCAACAGTGGAAGCTCAAAGGCAAAGAAAGGAGCAGTGAAGAAAGGAGGGAGAGGAGCAGCAGAGTCCGAGTCCAACATGGAGACCGACTCTGCTGACAGTGAATCCTCCGACTTCAGAACAGGAAGCCAGAAGAGCACAAGAAGCTACAGTGCGGGGAAGATAAAAGTGTTTCTCCAGAAAACAAAGAATATGAAAGGATTGAAAATAGAAGATTATTTCTCTGATAAAGAGCAGCTCTCAAACTCTGCCCGGCTGCTCATGAGCAGCAAAGGCAGAGGAGGCTTCACTGACCAGGAAATATATAGACTCAAGAAGATTGTTCAAAAAGTTAGGCAAGAGAAAAACAGCGATGAAGATGATGAATGAAGTTTTACATCCTGATTACCAATCAGTCCTGGTTTTGTGTGGGGTTTTTATATTTTACAACATGAGTCTTTTAAACATTAGCTCTTTAAATATAAACGGAGCCAGAGACGCGGTGAAGAGGTCTCTGATGTTCCAGCAGATAAAACTTAAAAGAACTGAAGTGGTGTTTTTACAAGAAACACATAGTGACTCTAAAAATGAGAATGATTGGAAAAGAGAGAGGGAGGGGGGGGCAGGTGGTCCTGAGCCACCTAAGCACAACCAGTGGGGGGGTGGGCATCATCTTCTCCAAGAGCTTCACACCAGAGTCTTTGGAAGTGGAGGAGGTGGTGGAGGGCAGACTACTGGTGGTGAGGGCAAAGGTTGAGCAGTTTTATTTAGTTTTTATAAATGTTTATGCTCCGGTCTCAGGACCCGACAGAGTCTGGTTTTTAAAGGTTTTAGACACAGTTTTAAGCAAAGTTAAAGTAGATGATTTTAAATTTTTAGGAGGAGATTTTAATTCTACAGAAGATGATGTTTTAGACAGGAACCACCTCGAGCCCCACAGAGCATCGCAGCGTGCACTGAGACAGCTGCTGCAGGCCCATGAACTTTGTGATGTGTGGAGAAGGATGAATGATAATGAAAGACAATA
Organism: Hippoglossus stenolepis; assembly: GCF_022539355.2. NCBI lineage: Eukaryota > Metazoa > Chordata > Actinopteri > Pleuronectiformes > Pleuronectidae > Hippoglossus > Hippoglossus stenolepis. Next base: position 3,597,211 of record NC_061499.1, read on the forward strand.
CACCTGGACTCATTGCCGAGGGAATCTAATTTCCATGGCGAGATTGGACCGGTTTTATTGTTTTAAACATAATTTTAGCATCTTCAGAAAGTGCAGTATACTCCCTGTAGATTTTACGGATCACGCGCTGGTTGTGTGCAGCGTTTTTATCTCTAAATTAAAGTCCAGAAGTGCATACTGGCATTTTAACACGTCTCTTTTGTGTGATGCACATTTTAAGGATGTTTTTAAGTTTTTCTGGAGCGGTTTTAAAGAAAGAACAAATGATTTTACTTCTTTAAAACTGTGGTGGGATTGTGGGAAGGTGGAGATAAAGCAGCTCTGTCAACAGTATACTCTCAATGTCACAAGAGACATAACCAGATCTATGGAGGATCTAGAGACGGAAATTGTGGAGTTGCTGAATTTAATAGATTCCACTGGAAATCGAGATCATATTAAAGATCTCAAGTCTAAAAAATCTGCTCTTACAGACCTACTGGGCACTAAGGCTCAGGGGGCGCTGGTCAGGTCAAGGTTCCAGACGGCAGCGCTCATGGATGCACCATCGAAATTCTTCTTTGGAATGGAGAAGAAGAACGGACAAAGCAGAATCATCCACACTCTGCGATCTCCTGAAGGAGAGGAACTCAGTGACAGCAAGGAGATCCGGAGGAGAGCCGTGAGTTTTTATAACGATCTGTACAAAAGTGAATACACCGAGAACAATGCCATGTATGAATCCTTCTGTGGAGAGCTGCCCAAAGTCCCTGAAGACGTGAACACTGGGTTGGATGGCCCCCTGTCGATGCAAGAACTCTACACGGCCCTGCAGAGCATGGAGGGGGGAAAGGCCCCGGGCATCGACGGGATTCCGGTAGAGTTTTTTAAAGAGTTCTGGAACGAGATGGGGGAAGATCTTTTATCTGTTTTTAACGAGAGTTTTAGAGACTTGGTGCTGCCGATAAGCTGCAGGAGGGCGGTAATAACTCTCCTGCCAAAAAAAGGAGATCTTCAGGAGATCAACAACTGGCGTCCTGTGTCCCTCTTATGCACGGATTACCAGATCCTTTCCAAAGCGCTGGCAAACCGTCTGAGAGAGGTGATGGAGGAAGTGATTCACCAAGACCAGACCTACTGTGTGCCTGGCAGGTCTATCCTGGACAATGTGTCCTTAATTCGGGATATTGTGGACTTCTCTAGTTCATTAGGCATAAAAACTGGTCTCATTTCTCTAGTCCAGGAAAAGGCTTTTGACCGGGTTGAGCACCTTTACCTCTGGAAGACTCTGGAGAGGTTTGGCCTCATGTCTCATAGCTATGATCAAGGTTTTGTATCAGGACATTGAGAGTGTACTGAAGATTAATGGAGGCCTGAGTGCACCTTTTAAAGTGCACAGGGGGGTGAGACAGGGCTGCTCGCTCTCAGGGATGTTATACGCACTTTCGATTGAACCAATGCTAAGTAAGATAAGAGCGAACATTGAGGGGTTGATTTTAAATGATTTTTAAAAAAGCCACATTTTATCAGCATATGCAGACGACATCATCGTCTTTGTAAAAAACCAGAAGGATATCCAAGAACTCGGAAACATTGTCAGTGATTTTAAAACCGTGTCAGCTGCCAGAGTGAACTGGGGGAAAAGTGAAGCGCTGGCAGTTGGAAGTTGGGAGGGGGGGCTACCCAGTCTGCCGGGGGGGTTGAAGTGGAGAAGAGATGGTCTCAAGTACCTGGGGGTGTATGTCGGCAATGAGTCCATAGTTCAGAAGAACTGGGAGGGGGTGGCTGAGAAGATACAAGGGAGACTTAACAAGTGGAAATGGCTGAAGCCACAGTTATCGTACAGAGGCAAAACACTGATAATAAACAACCTGGTAGCTTCTGCTCTGTGGCATCGACTCGCCTGCATGGAACCACCGAAAGGACTCACACAAAAACTACAAACCATTTTAACAGACTTCTTTTGGGACAGGTTACACTGGGTGCCCCAGTGTGTGTTGTTTTTACCAAAGGAGGAGGGGGGGCAAGGGCTGGTGCACATTCAAAGCAGGGTAGCCACTTTTAGATTACAGTTCATCCAGAAGTATCTCACAGGTCCACAGGATGTTGTTTGGAGACAAGTGACAAACAGCATCCTGAGGGGGACAACTGGTCTGGGTTTAGACATGGCACTGTTCTTAATGGATTTTAAGCTTCTAACCCTGTATGGATTATCTCCTTTTTATCAGTCACTTTTTAAGACATGGAACCTTTTTAAATGGAAAAGGCTGGAACCTGCAAACTCACTGCACTGGCTGTTGGAAGAGCCGTTAATCAACGGAGCCAGGCTGGATGTCCAGAGCAGCTCAACACCAGGCCTCACCAGCATGCTGTGCACCACCGGAGCTGTAACCCTGAGGAAGATAGTCGATGCAGCAGGTCCTGGACTGACCGACATCCCGGCTGTGGCTTCCCTCATCAGACAGAGGTCCATGCGACATTTTAAACTTATGGATGAAGAGACTCACAGACGAGGAGGTAAAGATGCTACAGGAGTACAGGACTGGAACAGAAACCCCCGACGACAGCGACCCTTTCCCAGAGTTGGGTTTTACTCCGAATCTGGACGGGCTCACAGGACCTTTTTTAAATAAAACTGACTGGAAACAGGTAGAACTGCACACAGCCAAAGGAAGAGCCATGTATGAATGTTGTGTTTTAACCCTGAACAGAAGCAAACTGGATGTGAGGACTGACACGGTGTGGAGGAGAAGACTGGATGTGGACAGCAAGGTCAAACCAGTGTGGAGGGTTTTATACAAACCACCGTTGAAGAAAAGGACTGGTGACCTGCAATGGAGGATTTTACACGGTGCCATCGCGGTTAACAGTTTTATTTCTATCATCAACCCAACCGTCAAATGCAGTTGTCCATTTTGTGGAGAAGCAGAGACAGTTTTTCATGCTTTTTATGACTGTAGAAGACTCCGTTACCTTTTTAATACGCTTCAGAACGTTTTTAAACAGTTTGATGAGCCGTGGAGTAAGACTGCCTTCATCCTAGGAGTTGGATATGGAAAATCCAACCCTAGCAAGTGGAAATTGTTAAACTGGATAGTAGGAGAAGCCAAACTGTCCATCTACAGCAGCAGGAAGAACAGAGTAGAGGACAGGACAGGACAAGAAGCATTTCCTGTTTTTATCTCGCTGCTGAAGGCCAGAGTCTGGGTAGATTTGAGGTTTTTTAAAGAAATGAAGAACATGGATGGCTTCATCAAACAGTGGTGTTTAAATGACGTAATATGTTCTGTGATTGATGATGTTTTAATATTTAATATTATTTTCTCGGTAGGTTTTAATATTGTTCTGAACTGTACTGCACATATCCACTTATTGTCATGGAAACATTGACAGTAGTTTTGTATAAATTTTGAAAATAAAGGTTTTAAAAATCAAAAAAAATCTCTGTCTCCCTCTCCTTCTCCTCCCTCTTCTCTCTCCCTCTCCTTCTCCTCTCTCTCTCTCCTTCTTCTCCCTCCTCTCTCTCTCTCTCTCCCTCTCCTCCCTCCTCTCTCTCTCTGTCTCCCTCTCCTTCTCCTTCCTCCTCTCTCTCTCTCCCTCTCCTTCTCCTCCCTCCTCTCTCTCTCTGTCTCCCTCTCCTTCTCCTTCCTCCTCTCTCTCTCTCCCTCTCCTTCTCCCCCCTCCTCTCTCTCTCTCTCTCCCTCTCCTTCTCCTCCCTCCTCTCTCTCTCTCTCTCTCTCTCTGTCTCCCTCTCCTTCTCCTCCCTCCTCTCTCTCTCTCTCTCTCTCTCTCCCTCTCCTTCTCCTCCCCCCTCTCTCTCTCTCTCTCTCTCTCTCTCTCTCTCTCTCTCTCTCTCTCTCTCTCCTCTCTCCCTCTCTTCTCTCTCTCTCTCTCTCTCTCTCCTCTCTCTCTCAATCTCCCTCTCCTTCTCCTCCCTCCTCTCTCTCTCTGTGTCCCTCTGCTCCTCTCTCTCTCTCTCTCTCTCTCTCTCTCTCTCTCTCCTTCTCCCCCCTCCTCTCTCTCTATCTCTCCCTCTCTTCTCTCTCTCTCTCTCTCTCTCTCTCTCCTCCCTCCTCTCTCTCTCTCTCTCCCTCTCCTTCTCCTCCCTCTCCTCTCTCTCTCTCTCTCTCTCTCTCTCTCTCTCCCTCTCCTTCTCCTCCTCCTCTCTCTCTCTCTCTCTCTCTCTCTCTCTCTCTCTCTCTCTCTCTCTCCCTCTCCTTCTCCTCCTCCTCTCTCTCTCTCTCTCTCTCTCTCTCTCTCTCTCTCTCTCTCTCTCTCTCTCTCTCTCTCTCCTTCTCCTCCCTCCTCTCTCTCTCTCTCTCCCTCTCCTTCTCCTCCCTCCTCTCTCTCTCTCTCTCTCCCTCTCCTTCTCCTCCCTCCTCTCTCTCTCTCTCTCCCTCTCCTTCTCCTCCCTCCTCTCTCTCTCTCTCAAGCTCTCAGGTCGTCCGTCCCTTTGCTCTGAACGCGATATCTCCAGAATGTCTTGAGGGAATTTCCTCAAATTTGGTGCAAACATTCACTTTGACTCACAAATGAACTGAAAACATTTTGGTGGACAAAGGTCAAAAGGTCAAGGTCACGGTAGCCGCACAAAGTATGTTTATGTTTTTCTTGAACATGATATCATAACATCAGCTTCAGATTTGGTACAAACTTTGACATGGAATCAAAGATTGAGACCCAGCCGGAGTGTCCTCCCTCCTCACTCACTCACTTTGCACTTTAACAAAAAATACCAACATTAATCAGAAGTGATCAGGACCTGTCCACTACAGGAAGTTTACTTAATACATATTGTGATATAAAACCTGTCAATAAATACTGTGATATTACTTTTACGTCATATCGTCCACCCCAGTGTCTTTGCATCACTTCAGCCTCTGTCTCTCACTCACATCTCACAGTTTGTTCACTTGTCTCGTATATTAACAGACATGACTAATGCAACATAAATGGAATCAAACAGGAATGATGTTATTAGTGTGCAATACATTATAATAACCCATAAACTGTCTTTCTTTATCCTCCCCAGAGCTTCCCAGGATTTCTCTCCTCCAGAAGTCTCCCTCCTCTCCAGTCAGCTGCCACGCTACAGGTTTCTTCCCCGACAGCGTCATGTTGTTCTGGAGGAAAGACGGGGAGGAGCTTCATGAGGACGTGGACCTCGGAGAGGTCCTCCCCAACCATGACGGGACCTTCCAGATGAGCGCTGACCTGAACGTTTCATCAATCTCCCCTGAAGACTGGAGGAGGTACGACTGTGTGTTCCAGATCTCTGGTGTGGAGGACATCATCACCAAACTGGACAAAGACTCAGTCGAGTCCAACAGAGGTGAGACTTGAACCAGTGAGGACGCTGGGACACACATTTCATCTACAGTAACAGTCCTGCAGGTCATGTTTGCTGATGTGTAGCAGGAGAAGTTTTCTTTCATCAATGTATATAAATACATTTAGATCAGTGTTAAACCAGTGCATGTGCCCCCCCCCCTTCATCATCATGTGACCCTGAAAAATTAAGTGAGTTTTAATGTGTCTGCAACAGTGTCTGAGGATTTTATTACTGTTATTATCATTGATCAATTAGATTTACACATTTATAAATGTTTAAATTTACTTGTATGATTGTATGATTTTATTCCATGAAGTGTTTCTGCAGGTCTCAACTAGAGCCAGACTGATTTATCATGGGTCAGATGTGAGCCTTTCACAGACACACTGGGATCAGGGTGGATGTTTGATATGAAAACTTTTATTCTACAGAATTAATGAAGCAGAAAAAACAAACAAATCTCTCGTACTTTACCTCGAGTTAAATATTCTGATTTTATTTTATTTCTAATTTGGCCTGAACAAGAAATTAATTAATCCAGAGTTGCTTGTTTTTTTTTTGTTTGGTTATATTCATGCTTTGCTGTGTTCTTAACCTTTAAAGTTCATTTTAGTGGAGATTATCAAAGGGTTGTGGGATGTTTTAAGTATCTCATATGAAATGTTCTGTTAATATTTCAGTTAGTTTATAGGGACAAGGGACTTTTCTGTTTTAGCCTTGTTAACATTTACACTGCAAAAATGAAAAGGTTCGAACAGCGCAAAATTACTGAACTTATCTTTCGTAAGTTTAAAAACTTCACATTTTCTCAAAGCTGCGAGTTCCAGTGTCCCTGCTCGTCAGGCTCCAGAGGATTCAAGCAGTTTACTCCACATGCAGACGTGAAGTTGATCACCCTGAGCAGTGATGTTCTCCATATGAACATTTGAATACATTGATATCGTCTTGTTGACCACTCGGACACTTTACCGTACTCACTCAGTCACATTCACTCATACAGTGTTTTTCCTGTCACACGTCAATCACACACATTGTCCACGAAGCTGTCAGGGGTAGTTTTAACGTTCTGATTCTTGCTTATGGACACTTGGGCATGCGGACCGGAGTAGCTGGGGATCGAACCTGTGCCCCTCTGGTTAGTGGACAATCCGGTCTACCTCCTGAGCCACAGCCGCAGAACCAGAATTTCTGTCCTGTATTCAAGCTAAACACTCACCTTTATGACGTTAGGTCACGTTTCCCCTGATGAGACATGAGACGTGTCATATCACAAACGTACCATTTTGTGTTTTGCCAACATAACTTCAGCAACTTTACAAATTTAACTTAGCAAAGTTAGTTGAAGCAAATACGTTTACAAATCCATTAAATATTCTCTGTTGATTATATTTAGAAATCGCAGTAACACAATTTCAAGTTTTCATTTTTACAGTGTAGAAACTGAACGTTGAGGCTCAACTTCTCTTCTTGTGTTGGGTTTTTATCAATAAATGTTAAATTAAGCTGCTTTGCTGTTTCCTTCCTTTTGTACTTCTGTTTTTAATAAAGTCTCTGATCTTCTCTGGGATTTCTGCCTCTTTGTGATTCAACGTGTAGAAAAGTTCAACACATCTGTGAAAGTTCAAATGTTCATTATTGTCCCGAGAATAAACTAATGTGGATTTGACCTGTAAGAGCAGCAAGGAAAAAGCTATTTGGTCAAACCTGTTACTCTCAACAGGAAAATGACAAAGACATTTTACACATGACAAGAAAATGATTGTGGTGGTTTTATTATCAAGTAAATTCTCATGTTTGATTTGCTGCTGTCTTTAATAATCTCATTATTATTATTATACAGTGTTTTTTGAGTCGTGTGTAAAACCACTTTGTGATTGAGTGTGTTTTCATTATCAGACATGAGCAGATCCACTGATCTCTCGCTCACACTCACTCAGATCAGAGCGGTGCTTTGCTTCTTCCTGGGAAAACTGAAATCTGCCCGGAAACTGATGACATTGGAACTGTGAAGGAATTCGTTTTTAGGCTGCTTGGACTCAGCTAGATGTAATGTGCTGTGGGACCCATGGGCCGACACATTTCATTATCTCATTTGTATGCCTGCTACACCGGTGTTTGTCTGATTTGATATCTGCAAGAGAACTGAAGCCATCAATGCAGTCCCTGGTAATGGCACCTGCTCAGACTCTGCTAAATAATTGGACTAACACTTTTCCAGTCCAACTTGTTGAACACTCCTTCAGACTGAGAGATGGCAAGACGTTAGCCTTGATAATTGTCGCATTGTCATAAGCAACTTGCGTAAGAACATATCAGGATAGATGCTTTTGCACGTCCTGTTTGTCGTAGTATTTCTCTAGATCCTCCTGTAATGATCAGGTGATCTAATTATTATTATTATTGTTAGTAGTAGTAGTAGATGTAGTAGTAGTTGTATTAGTGGTAGTAGTAGTAACAGTAGTAGTAGTAGCAGTAGTAGTAGTAGTAGTAGTAGTCATAGTAGTAGTAATAATAGTAGTAGTATTAGTGGTAGAAGTAGTCGTTGTAGTAGTTGTATTAGTGGTTGTAGTAGTAGCAGTAGTAGTAGTAGTAACAATAGTAGTAGTAGTAGTAGTAGTAATACTAGTAGTAATACTAGTAGTAGTAGTAATACTAGTAGTAGTAGTAATAGTAGTAGTAGTAGTAGTAGTAATACTAGTAGTAGCAGTAGTGGTAATAGTAGTCGTAGTAGTAGTAGTAGTAGTAATACTAGTAGTAGCAGTAGTGGTAATAGTAGTCGTAGTAGTAGTAGTCGTCGTAATAATAGTAGTAGTAGTAATAATAATAGTAGTAGTAGTAGTATTTCTACTCTGATGACCGTTGTGACCTAACACCGCAGCTCGTCAACAGAGGGTTTTATTTTGAAGGTTTCAGCGGATATCCTGTTCCGGTGACTTGTGGGTGTGTTGCCATTAGCAGAGAAGCTAACCGGAAGCTAACAGCGGGACAGAAGTTTCTGAGCTGGTTCTTCACCGGAGTCACGTCACACTCCCTTTCAACCCTCCTCCCCCCCACTACCAGATCTTCCCTCCACCACACCGGAGGAGGAAGACAGAAGAAACCACAACCTGTACAATATTCGTACAGTGAGGTCTGGCCGACAGGGATTTCGTATAATGTTATAGATATTCTATTTGTCTAGTTACTCTCCCGAACACGACAGGTGATGACATGTTGAGCCGCTTGTTGTCTTTTACCCGCTGGCTGTCCAGGTGCTGTCCTGTAAACGGTTCCGGGCTTTGTAGATAATTGGCAAACTCTTTGGAGGAAACCTGGTCTTGTTGGGAGAGACGCGTTCCTCCCACTTGGGATGGAGCAGCTCTCTTATCTAGGAATATTACCCAGTGTATTAAAGGACAACCCAGAGGTGGGACCAGGACGCAGAGCTGCAGTGCTACACACTTCTCTGCGCTCCCTCTGGACCAGTCACACAACCACAACCCATAGAGACTGTGTCTGTCCCCCGTCCCGTTACATTGTTTAAATCAAACAATAACAGAGGGAGAATTCCACAAACAAATCTAATACAAATTAACACAACCTCTGCAACAACTCAGGAAACAAAGACTTTTAAATGTGGTCTTTTAAACATTAGATCATTATCATCAAAGGCTGTTTTAGTTAATGAACTAGTCTCAGATCAAAAAATAGATTTATTGTCCCTCACTGAGACCTGGCTGCATCCTGATGAATATGTCAGCCTAAATGAATCTACCCCCCCAGTCATATAAATTCACATGTTCCCAGAGAATTCGGCCGAGGAGGTGGAGTTGCTGCTATTTTTAACTCCAGTCTATCAATTCATCCTAAACCTAAACTAAGCTACAACTCATTTGAAAGTCTTGTTCTTAGTCTTCCACACCAATCAAAGAAACACCAACAGCCAATCATATTTGCTGTAGTTCACCGTGCTCCTGGGGCTTATAGGAATTTTTAACAGAATTCCTGAGTTTTTATCAAACCTAGTCCTAAAGACCGATAAAATTATTATTGTTGGTGACTTTAATATTCATGTTGACAATAGGTTTTTGGTGTTTATATGTGTTGTCTGGTTTTAGTTCTGTTAAAAACTATTATTGAGGGATTAATCATTAATATTTAGTAGTAGTGTCATATTTTAGTAAGTATTTTAAGTTCGTTCTATGACGTTTTTTGTCATAATAGAGATACAAATATGTTAAATACATTTAATAAGAAGAATTTAAAAAATATATATTTTGATGTCATGTAGAGTATAAAACGCTCATAGTTTGTACTTCAATGGAAGTTTGACAAAAACATTTTATTAATATGACTTGGAAGAATATTTATTATTGGTGTTTGAAAAAGTTACCTTTTCCACTTTATCTGCCACATCAGTGCCTGTAAACAGTGAAATAAACAACAGACAGATAACAAGACAACAATTAAAAACATATTGACATATCTCCCACTTTAAAAAAAAAAAATGTCTTTTATTAAATTGTATTAATATTAATGCAGTGTCCGTTCTAAACCTGTCTATTTGGCCTGTTATGATTTCTCTGAAACTGTAAAAATGACCTGCAGTAATTGAGCCACAGGAAATAAAGATCTGCTGCAGGACTCAGTCCACAGAAGCTGGAGTAAAGACCTGCTGCTGCTGCTCAAAGAGCTGTTCACCTGTTTATTTAAAGTTCAGAGAAGTTCGACTCCATGTGCAGAACCTGAACTGCAGAATCAGTGTTCGTTGCCCTGAACCTGTTGTTGTCATGATCGACAACGTCACTTTTGTTGATGAGGCTCAGAAGCTGCTGCTACAAAGCGCTGGTCGCCTGTTTCGTCAAAGTTTATTAATATCGAAGGTATCAAATTGCTCCAAATTCGACACAACACTTAACAGGACCTTCAACAATTCACATGACGGACAGAGATGTCTGGAATTAGTAGATAGATGGTAAGAGAGTATCAAACCCTCAAAGTCCAGTGTGGCCCCTTCCTCCTGGGTGTCAGCCACACGGTCTGTCTTGCCGTCGTAAGCCAGAACCAGTCGTCCTTTGCCTCTGAACTGGTAACGCCACTCGACGGCGAAACCCGACCCGGACAGAGGCGAGGAAGGATCGACCCAGAAACCACAGTCCAGCAGCACTGGCTTCCCGAGCCGGGCCTGCACTGAGACGGTTTTACTGCTGACACTCAGGATCACTGAGGAAACAGACAGTGAGGAGGGAGAGATTCAAACTACCACATACGACTCAGGTATGATACACATTTTCCTCAGTGTTACCATTTGGCCCTTTGGTTGCCGTGGGAGACCGCATGATGCTGGAAATGACCAGCTGTTTGTTGAGCCCCAGTAGCGCAGCCGAGAACCAATCAGCTTGCAGGTACACGGGGCTGAAGCCAGTGACTGTGAGTGGAGCAACCCATTTGAGTGTGGAGGGCTGATGCAGGAAGGGGCTGATCTCACACTGGGCCTTCTGCAGCGAGCCTCTGGTGGGGGGGCCGAGGGACTGGTGGCAGAGCGTGGCAGCCGGGTCTGAGGACAGAGTCAGAAAGTTAACATGTAACCATGGACTGTAGTTGAAGACGGACGACGCTTCTCCACTTTCTCCAAACATCCAGAAATGAAGCCAAAACATCCTGAATACGAACGCTGCCATCTTGTGCATTTGGAGCCAGAGACTGCGTAGTAGATATCGGGGGATGAGCCGCGGCAGCAAGGTCCCGTCAGTCTCATTCTGAGCTCACCTGTGATAAAGAAGACTCTGTCCGGGTTGATGTCGGAGGGAATCTGTTCTGACGCTGCATCTCGGCTGTTTGCGTCTGTCCTGATATAAAGCAGGACAGACGCTCCTCGTCGCTCCTCCTCGACCCACATGGTCCTGTACTAACCAGCACTCCACCGCCGGACACCTGCTGCTGCTGCTGCTGCAGGCTTTAGACAATTTAACAAGAAAATGACAGAGAAATAATATAAATAAAGTGTTAAACATGAGTTTAACAAGATTACACAATGCTGATATTATAGCCCGTATTAATGTGTAATCAGTGGTGGAGATACTCCATCAGTCCCCCTGTATTTACCAGTGAAACACAGAACCTGCTATAGTTACATTCACTAATAAGTCTGTTGCAGTTTCAGTGTCATAGGAAATGAAAAATGAAAATGAATTATACATAATGTCTTCTGGGAAAATATTAAAATATGGCTGTTAAAAATTACAGTAAAACTCTGATTAACTCCAGGTAACAACAACAACAATATTATTATTATTATTATTATTATTTGTTTTTTAGTTCACTCTGCACTTTCGTTTTCTAGCTTGGTGTAATAACATTTTCTACCACGAGAGGGCGGGGTGCACAACGCCACTGCACGCTTCAAACCAAACTCCATTCAGAAATATACTAAAAGTTTAAAGAAGTGATCTCACATGGGCCAAATAAATTAAATAAGATATTTGACAAAGTAACTGTGTCTTTATGCTAAATTCGGCTCATATATGACTCACACACACACACGTTTTACTGTATTACAATAAACTGAAACTGTCTGTTTGTTCTAAATGGATTAGATTCATTAATTAATCTAAATACGAATTTATGTATAAATTACTTAATTGCTACTAATAAATGTGTATTTAGGTTTTCTTTTGATGTCCCCCCTTTAAAAACAATATTGTCATTATTATTATTAATTCTCTGCCGGTTTTCCGGAGGAGAATCTGGACAGAGGTCACACAAGGACACGAGAAACACAAACACGAGTTGGTCTTGAATAAGCTTTTGGTTTTATCTGGGTGTGATGAGTCACCATTGCTGCATCAAAAAGTTCACAGCCCATGTTTACATATACTTTTAACATGCAAATATTCTGTATGAGATTATTGCATCACATATTTTCCTTTATACGATGCAGTGTCTTGTCATTTTTAAGTGAATGTCCACACGTGTGTGTGTGTGTGTGTGTGTGTGTGTGTGTGTGTGTGTGTGTGTGTGTGTGTGTGTGTGTGTGTGTTACATGACAAAGTTTGATCACTGTTTACCTTTGATTGTGTTTGTGCAGGAAGTATTCTGTTGGACACCAGAGGAATGTGGACAAACGAGGAGGACAAGAAGCCTCAGTGTCCTGAAAGAGACAAATGAAACCATCAGTGTGATCCGCCCTCAGATCAAGCATCAAGACTCAGCGTCATATAACCAAAGAAAAGCAAACAGTCATGGGGTTTACCAGAAACAGGGATGTGCTGTTTGTGCCTGGTGGGGGCGCTGTGGCACTGTGAGAACTGAACAAGAGATCTAACCCGTACACACACACACACACATATAAACACTGTCCTCCTCCAGGATTTCAGAGGACATTATATGGACTTACATTGATTTTCTGGAGACGTACTCAAACCTTCAGTCCTACCTTTAAACTAAACCTTCAGTAAAACCTTATCCAAAACCAAAATATAATATAATATACTGTATATATAAAACAACACATCAAGTCTGGTTTGGGCCACTTAAGATTAGTCGTCTCTCTTTAAACTTACATTATTTCCCTTAAACAACTGTTCAAGGCTCAATCTGGTGTAATGATCCAATGTTCCTCTAAAAGAAATGATTGGAGAAGAGAAAACATTTAGAATGAGCAGGAGAACTTCGTTGTTTCTTTCATCCTCTCACACACGACCCCTCAGGTGTGTGTTGGGACCTTTAAAGTGGGACAGAGCCCAGGTTCTCAATGAGTGGACATCACTACCTCACAGTATATTTGTTTAACTGTCTCGGTGAACTCTTATGGTCGAGTGTGGGATGAGCCTTCGTCAACCAAGCCTCGGTGTCAAACATCGATTCAGTGGAACACGAATGATGCGACATTTTACAAAGTGCTTGGTGAACAGAAAGTCGAGAGTGAAACAGAAATGAAACACGACATCAGCTGTTCAAACATCAACAGAAGAGTCAAATTTCTCTCGTCTGAGCAGTTTTCAGCAACACAACAGAACTGAGTCTGATCTGATGCTTGTGTTCTCTTTCTGCTTTGGTTTTATTATTTATCTTGTGAGTGAAACAGACGTAAAATATGGCTTCACGTTCACTATCTTGTGTTATTATATTGTCTGTCTTAACAATGGGGCTCATCTGTGTTAGTTAGTTGTTTGCCTCTGTGGGGGGGGCTTGTTTTCAGGTTGTCTGTCCGTCCGTCCCATACTCATGACTTGAGATAGATCTGGGATTCCTTGAGGGAGTTTCTTAAAATTTGGTACAAATTTGGATTCTGGACGAACTGATTAGTTTTGGTGGTCAAAGGTCAAAGGTGAAGTTCACCTGGACTCACAAAATATGTTTTTGGCCTCTTGAATGTGACCTCTGACCTCTGGGAGGGAATTTCTTCAACTTGAGATGAACTGGTTCGATTTCAGAGGTCAAAAGTAAAGGTCATGGTGACCTCGTATGAATCTGGAAAAATAAATGTGTAGAAAGATGTAGACAGAAACTGCACTGGTACAAATACATGATCCTACGAATACAATAATCCTATAAACAGATTATCTTACAAATGTGTTGCACTACGTATAAATGATCTTAAAAATATATTATCCTACAAGTACAATATCCTACTAATACATTATCATACAAGTACAATATCCTACAAGTACAATATCCTACGAATACATTATCATACAAGTACATTATCCTACAAATACATTATCATACAAGTACAATATCCTACAAGTACAATATCCTACTAATGCATTATCATACAAGTACAATATCCTACAAATACTTTATCATACAAGTACATTATCCTACAAATACATTATCCTACAAGTACAATATCCTACTAATACATTATCATACAAGTACAATATCCTACAAATACATTATCATACAAGTACAATATCCTACAAATACATTATCCTACAAGTACAATATCCTAAAAATACAATAATACAATCAACACATTATCTTACAAATATGTTGCTCTACGTATAAATTATCTTAAACATATATTATTCGACTCTACAGGGTGTGAAGTTATAACACTACGCAGTTCGTTACTTTCACTTTTCCTTCTACAACCTCAGTGGCTGAGTTTCACCCAGTTTTAAGTGACGTAGAGGCTGATCCTAAATTCCCATTGGCTCAGAGGATGTCCCCGCCCCACAGTTTGTCCTCGTCTCCCCTGGTTTTCGTCTCTTGTCTCCTCAGTCCGTCTCTCTGTGGAGAAAAGAGCTCATCTACCTTCAGCCCAGCAAAGAGGAATACACCACCGCTCACCATGTTCACTGTACTGTCCCTGCTTCTCCTGGCAGGAGCACACAGCGCGACGGCACGTGAGTTAAAGTCCACGTTTCTACTTTATTTGATTGTGTTTGGTCGATTTGAAGTGAAAGTAAAAATGCTCCATGTTTCTAAAAGACACTAAAATGATTTGAGGTCTATTGTAATGTTTGATGTTTGGTTCCTTCGTTGCAGATTTGTAGAAGTTTAGTAACGTTTCAAAGACATGATTTAAAAGTTCATGTTAGTGAATGTCATCGATCTCATGTGAGAAGGAAAGATTATATTCTATTTCTGAAAAGATCAACTGAACAGGGACTTTTCTTTCTTTGGATCCTGACCGTTATTTGACTTCTTACTCTGGTCAGAACCATTAAGATCGACACGGTCCGAGCTGGTTCTGGACGAAATGACGCAGCGATTCTGAAGCGAAAGACTCCAACAGACTCCGATGAATCAAGAAACAGTGAAAAACGAAGCCACGTTTAAACTCAGCGATGAAACAAAGAGTTTCTTGTCTTGTGCACATTATGAACTTTATTATTTCAGACTTATTTATTCATGACGTGTCTCATGTTTCATGTTGGTTTATAAAAGTTGTGAAGAAATAACAGGTTCAGTCCGTTGATATGAATCAAGACTGTTATTGATGTAAATATATATATTTTAAATTATCATTTTAGTTATTTATGATTCATCTCCCAGCGACTCAAACACCTCAGTTATTCATCTAAACTGTGAAAACTGACAAATAAGGCGACGACTCAGGTTTCAGTTTGTTATTGTAGTCAGTAGATGGCGCTGTTTCCATAGTAACAGGAAGCTGCTGAGGACAAACAGCTTCCTGCTTTGTTGGTACAATGTTCAACATCATTTAGTCTGATAAAGACCGTGAGTAACATCACTGACAGGAGATATTACTAAGTAATGATCTGTTATCAATGGGACCTCCTCCTCCAATACAATCAACACACATTGTTACTAACACAAAACACAAATTCATCTCTGATGTAAATGATGTCAGTGAAAAGAAGCAGGGAGACAAAGAATCAGGACGAGGCTGCCTCCATGATGAATACATGACAGATGTCTGTTCATACTTTCTAATGTGATAACATCTGCACTGAAGCCGGGCTGCTTGATGTGAGTCTGTCACAGATATGAAGGTATCAGCCTTTATGTTTGCTCACATGCACCAAGTGTATTTTTACACAATAAACAAAGAATAAGTGCATTTATCAGATTTATAGTTATTTATAATGAAGCTTATGTTCAACATTTAAACATCAAGTCTCAATTACATGTCTTTGTCATAAGTATTTGACTTTGACATCTTAGGAATCAGAGCCAAACGTACAGATGAATTATCTTCAGTCGATGGATCTGAATCAGAAATGTTGTTGACAACCTAATGAACATGTTGTCATATTGTTATTGTTGTCAAATATTTTCTGAGTCTATACATTTAAAAAATAGTCAAGCCCTTCCTGTAACAATGTCCCACTTTGTTTTGTTAACTGGGTCCAGTATAAATGTATATGTGTATATATGGATTAATATATATTGATATATAAAGAGAGAGAACCCAACTATTTAAGGACTTTAAGAATAAAAGTCTCATTGACTAACTGGAAATTGAAGTAGTTTCACTTCACATTAAATACTCTGCAGTAGAAAATATGATTTTCTAATATTAAACATTTGAATCGTTAGATTGAATCCATTTTTAAGACGTAGCAGAATATTCAAAGTAAAGAGAGTCTGGACTCTGGAGCAGACGTTTTATCTATGAATGTGTTTTTGTGTTTGTTTACCTCACAACAGCTGAAGTTGTCTTGAATGTGCTTCATGTCTTCTTGACTCTCAGTGATTTATAAAACAGTCTGAAAACTAAAGTCATGACTTGAACTTTTTCTTGCAGGGATTCACTCTCTGAAGTATTTCGACACTGCGTCCTCTCAAGTCCCAAACCTTCCAGAGTTTGTGTCTGTTGGTTTGGTTGATGACGTTCAGATGATTCACTATGACAGCAACACAGAGAAACTAGAACCCAAACAGGACTGGATGTTAAACGCAACTGATGCAAAGTACTGGGAGAGTCAGACTCAGCTTTATTTAGGTGGACAGCAGATCTTCAAAAACAACATTGAAATCTTAAAGGAACGCTTCAACCAAACTGGAGGTTTGTTTACATTTCACTCTCTAATAATAACACAACACACACACATACACACACTCTCTCTCACACTCTCACACTCTCACACATGCACACACTCACACTCACACACATAAACACACACACACACAATCCACACACAAACACACACACCACACCACACCCACCCACCACAAACACACACACACACACTAAATCACACCGCACAGCACAAAACACACACACACATAACACACAATCACCACAACACTCACACATCCACAACACACCCACACAATCCACACACAATACATCACAACACACACACAATCATATTAAAACACACAGCACACTCAAACATCACACTCCAAACAGCACACACAACCACACACACACACCAATACATCAACATCCATCACAAACATGCAAAAGCCACAATCACACACACCAAAATAACCAATCACACCACAACACCTCACACATAAACACGCACACACTCAAACACACGCACACACACAATCTCACACTCACACTCACACACATAAACACGCACACACTCACACAAACACACACACACAATCACCCTTGCACATTAACAAACACACACGCACACAATCACACTCACACACATAAACACACACACACAATCACCCTTGCTTATTAAAACACACACGCACACTCAAACAAAGGCAATCACACTCACAAACATAAGCACACACAAACAAACAGACACACACACACACACCAAACATACACACTCTCTCTCACAGACACAATTACGCTAACACATCAAAACATGCACACACAATCACAAACATGCACACAATCACGCACAAAAAAAATCGCACACACATAAACATACACACACAATCACAAGCACGCACAAAATAACACACAATCACACTCACACACCAAAACATGCACACACAATCACACTTACACACAATCACACCCACACACACATAAACGTACACAAACACATTCACACACACAATCACACTTACACATTAACACACTCACACACAATCATATTCACACACACAAACACAAAAACACACATTCAGACACACACTCTCACACGCTCACAAACACACACACTCACACCTTTACACACACACACACACACACATATACAATCTCACTCACACACATAAACACATGCACACATTCACACACATGCACACACTCACACAACACACACACACACATACACACACAATCACACTCACACACCAAAACATGCACACTCACACAAACGCGCACACACAGTCACACTCACACACATAAACACGCACACACTCACACAAACGCACACACACAATCACCCTTGCACATTAACACACACACGCACACAATCACACACACACAATCACACTCACACACATAAACACACACACACAATCACCCTTGCTTATTAAAACACACACGCACACTCAAACAAAGGCAATCACACTCACAAACATAAGCACACACAAACAAACAGACACACACACACACACACCAAAACATACACACACTCTCTCACAGACACAATTACGCTAACACATCAAAACATGCACACACAATCACAAACATGCACACAATCACGCACACACAAAATAGCACACACATAAACATACACACACAATCACAAGCACGCACAAAATAACACACAATCACACTCACACACCAAAACATGCACACACAATCACACGCACACTCACACAAACGCGCACACACAGTCACACTCACACACATAAACACGCACACACTCACACAAACGCACACACACAATCACACACACACACACACACAATCACCTTGCACATTAACACACACACGCACACAATCACACTCACACACATAAACCATAACACACACACACACACAATCACCCTTGGTTATTAAAACACACACGCACACACAAACAAAGGCAATCACACTCACAAACATAAGCACACACAAACAAACAGACACACACACACACACACCAAAACATACACACACTCTCTCTCACAGACACAATTACGCTAACACATCAAAACATGCACACACAATCACAAACATGCACACAATCACGCACACACAAAATCGCACACACACAAACATACACACACAATCACAAGCACGCACAAAATAACACACAATCACACTCACACACAAAACATGCACACACAAAGCGCACACACAGTCACACTCACACACATAAACAACACTCCACAAACGCACACACAATCACACACACACACAATCACCTTGCACATTAACACACACACACACACAAACACAACACAATCACACTCACACACATAAACATACACACACACACAATCACTCTTGCTTATCCACCTCAAACAAAGCATCCCACAAACATAGCACACACACACCAAACACACACACTCTTCTCACAGACACAATTACGCTAACACATCAAACATGACACACAATCACAAACATCACACAATACGCACACACAAATCGCACTCACACAAAGTCACACAATCACATCACACACAATCACACGCACACTCACACAAACACGCACACACAATCACACACACACACATAAACACACACACAATCACATTTACACAAAATCACACCCACACACATAAACGTACGCAAACACACACACACACACTCACACACAATCACACATACACATTAACACACTCACACACAATCATATTCACACACACAAACAAAAAAACACACATTCAGACACACATTCACACTCACAAACACACACACTCAAACATACATATACAATCTCACTCACACACATAAACACACATACAATGATATACACACACACACACAATCACACATTTAAACACACACTCACACATTTAAACACGACACACTCACACAAACGCACACACACAATCACCCTTGCACATTAACACACACACACACACACACAATCACACTCACACACACAACACACACACATAACACAACACTCACACAATCACCCTTGCTTATTAAAACACACGCACACTCAAACAAAGGCAATCACACTCACAAACATAAGCACACACAAACAAACAGACACACACACACACACACCAAAACATACACACTCTCTCTCACAGACACAATTACGCTAACACATCAAACATGCACACACAATCACAAACATGCCACAATCACGCACACACAAAATAGCACACATAAACATACACACACAATCACAAGCACGCACAAAATAACACACACTCCACTCACACACCAAAACATGCACACAAACGCACACACAGTCACACTCACACACATAAACACGCACACACTCACACAAACGCACACACACAATCACACACACACACACAATCACCCTTGCACATTAACACACACACACACAAACACAATCACACTCACAAACATAAGCACACACAGACACACACACACCAAAACATACACACACTCTCTCTCACAGACACAATTACGCTAACACATCAAAACATGCACACACAATCACAAACATGCACACAATCACGCACACACAAATCGCACTCACAAACGTGCACACACAATCACATTCAGCACACGTATACAATCACACTCACACACATAAACATGCACACACAATCACACGCACACTCACACAAACACGCACACACAATCACACACACACACATAAACACACACACAATCACATTTACACAAAATCACACCCACACACACATAAACGTACGCAAACACACACACACACACACACATTCACACACACAATCACACATACATTAACACACTCACACACAATCATATTCACACACAAACAAAAAAACACACATTCAGACACACCTCACACTCAAACACACACACTCAAACATACACATACAATCTCACTCACACATAAAACACATACAATGATATAACACACACACACACAATCACATTTAAACACACACACACACACACTCACACATTTAAACACACACAAATCC
>NC_061499.1:3622878-3629784 GCF_022539355.2 Hippoglossus stenolepis
GCTCCTCAAAAGTGAAGCCAAAGCGTCTCGGTCGCTGATTGATGCTATAAAAACAGGGTGAAATGTCATGATTGACAGCTCATGATTGACAGCTCATGATTGACAGCTCATGATTGACAGAGCATGTGTATCGGCGGGACCTCGTTACCGTGGCTCCATTCCTCCGTTCACTACTGCACAGAGTCCAAATGTGCAAGATGGCCGCGTTCGTATCCGGGATATTTTAGCTTCATTTCTGGAAAGTGGGAGGAAGTGGAGACGTGTCGTCTGTGTTTATTTCCATTAGTCTATGATTTCAACATGTAAACATTATAGTCACTGTTAAGACTCGACTGCTGCTCTGTTGTAGAAGATGAGTCCATGAAATGATTTAGTTACTGGAAGTAAAGTTTAAGACAAACCAGCGTGAATAAGCACAGATACAGTCATTATGTACAGAAGAAAACTGAAAGTAGAAACACCAGCAGGACAAACTCACACGTTTAGTGTCTGTGTGTGTTTGTTGTGTCTCAGGACAGGATTGTGGTTCAGGGAGATTCTTGTCGTCCAACCTGCTTCATCTGTTCAGGTTGTGATGCTTTGTTTTTTTATTCCGCTCAACAGAGAAGCCCATCAGCGTGACCACCATCATCATCATCATCGCTCTCGCTGTCGCTCTCGCTGTCGTCAGCGCTGTCATTGGACTCATCGTGTACAGGAGGAAGAAAGGTGAGAGACCAACACAGAAGCTTTGTCCAATAGTTCTCTGGTGTTTTGATTTTAGACTTTCTAATTAATGCTCGTTCAGATCAAACCTCATGAAACAAACTTCAGCTCCTCACACACCAACATCTGTTTCAAGAGCTGCAGGGTTCACACAAAGTTTTCTAACTTCCCTCTGCACCACAGACTGTTTATAAAAAGCTCTGCACACAGCGTCCAGCACACAAACAATAAGAAGTGACAGAATGTTGTCGATCGTTTGAGGAGGATCGCCACTCGAGAAAAACATGACACAATTCAGTTTGTGTTTTTACTGTAATAACTGAAATCATTTGTATTTTCTTCTTATTTCAGCCCAATGTACCTCACCTGGTAAGTAGAACTTCTATTTCTGTTCTGTTTTCTTTTTATACTAATGTGCTTTATGAGGACATCACGTCACGTTTGCACAGCAGCTGAAATACGAACATGTCCAGTTTTATAAAACACCCCCAACACCTCTTTGGTCCACTTTGTACTGGTCCACTTTGTACTGGTCCACTTTGTACTGGTCCACACCGGCGACAGTCAGGGAGGCGTTATGTTTTCAGGCTGTTCATCCGTTCGTCCCCATCTCGTGAACACGATATCTCAGGAAGGCCTCGAGGGAATTTCTTCAAAATTGGCACAAATGTTCACTTCTGCCCATTTTTATTTCAGTGGATATGAGGCTCCCCACAGGAACCTGACCCAGTGCAGGACTCTAGTAAACCCTCTGTAGATTAGACAGGGTTCATTTCGTGCTCAAGAGAGTTTTCAGGACGGTTCCCTGCAGTGTTGGTTGTTTGTAATAAAAGTGTCTGTTCAGAGGAGGATGGACTAACGATGTGTTTCTGACCTCACAGCTGTAAAAGATCCAGGTGCCTTAGAGCCGCTGAAATCAGGTGAACGAGGTTCTAATTCTCCAAGTGAGACGTCCTCCTGAACACAGTGAGTTGCTTCATCTGTTCAACAAAACTGCCTCAAACTAAGTGCAAAGTAACATATGTGTGATCATGTGTAAAACCTCTGTTTTAATTAGAAATAAAACAATCTGCTGAGAGCAAGGCACAGATCAGAAACCTTCACGTTAATAGGACAGATTAAATGTTGAATTCAAACTCAAATATCAGCAGTGACACAACAATTCAAATGTTAATAAACCCAATATTTAGGGCTTATCAATTTAAGATCAGTGTATTTTTTCTGAGTAAACTTTAATTTCACTGAGAGAATGATGGAAATATTAGGTCTCAATACTGTAAATACATCAAATACGTGGCTTTGTGGAACTGAACATTTCATTTTAATTTCTTTTTTCTCTCTTCAGGTTGATGGACGAGAAGCAGTGTCACCACAGTCTCCCCCTTACGCTGGGAACTCATTGATTATTCATCACTCAAATCATAAACTGATATTCAGGGTCAGACATTGATTGAAATACAAATAATACAAATTTTTTTAAAAACGACAAATATGAAAATTAAATGGTGGCGTTGATTAAATTTGATCTTTTAGTTAAAAATAAGAAATGTAAACTTCCCTCTGATAAATGTTTGTTTAAATATTGGTAAATCAAATGAGGATTATTACTTTTCTTTACCTGGGAGAGATAAAACACATTTTAAAAAACAATGAAAGTGTCACAACACTGTTCACATGCAGTTAATTTATAGATCATCTTAGTTACAGTTTTATATTAAAAAATCTAAATATACATATATAGACACCCACACATCCACATCTTAGGGTCTGGAAATATGATCTGTCTCATGATTCCATAAATCTGTTGCTATGTGACTCACGTATCTCGAGAACCGTTCATTTTATCAGCTTCACACTTGACCTGTGTGTTGTTAAGGGCCCAAGGAAGTGCAGTGTTGAATCTGGTGGGATTTGGACAAGTGATACAATCAATGTTAATGGATTAAAATAACTTTATAAATTACACACAATAATGAGTTGTTGTCACACACGGACACACAACACGAGCATCAGTACAAAATTAGTTTTCCAGTTAAATATTCTGATTTTATTTTATTTCTAATTTGGCCTGAACAAGAAATGAATTAATCCAGAGTTGCTTTTTTTTTGTTTGTTTGGTTATATTCATGCTTTGCTGTGTTCTTAACCTTTAAAGTTCATTTTAGTGGAGATTATCAAAGGGTTGTGGGATGTTTTAAGTATCTCATATGAAATGTTAATATTTCCTGTTAGTTTTTAGGGACAAGGGACTTTTCTGTTTTAGCCTTGTTAACATTTACACTGCAAAAATGAAAAGGTTCGAACAGCGCAAAATTACTGAACTTATCTTTCGTAAGTTTAAAAACTTCACATTTTCTCAAAGCTGCGAGTTCCAGTGTCCCTGCTCGTCAGGCTCCAGAGGATTCAAGCAGTTTACTCCACATGCAGACGTGAAGTTGATCACCCTGAGCAGTGATGTTCTCCATATGAACATTTGAATACATTGATATCGTCTTGTTGACCACTCGGACACTTTACCGTACTCACTCAGTCACATTCACTCATACAGTGTTTTTTCTGTCACACGTCAATCACACACATTGTCCACGAAGCTGTCAGGGGTAGTTTTAACATTCTGATTCTTGCTTATGGACACTTGGGCATGCGGACCGGAGTAGCTGGGGATCGAACCTGTGCCCCTCTGGTTAGTGGACGATCCGGTCTACCTCCTGAGCCACAGCCGCAGAACCAGAATTTTTGTCCTGTATTCAAGCTAAACACTCACCTTTATGACGTTAGAGTCACGTTTCCCCTGATGAGACATGAGACGTGTCATATCACAAACGTACCATTTTGTGTTTTGCCAACATAACTTCAGCAACTTTACAAATTTAACTTAGCAAAGTTAGTTGAAGCAAATACGTTTACAAATCCATTAAATATTCTCTGTTGATTATATTTAGAAATCGCAGTAACACAATTTCAAGTTTTCATTTTTACAGTGTAGAAACTGAACGTTGAGGCTCAACTTCTCTTCTTGTGTTGGGTTTTTATCAATAAATGTTAAATTAAGCTGCTTTGCTGTTTCCTTCCTTTTGTACTTCTGTTTTTAATAAAGTCTCTGATGTTCTCTGGGATTTCTGCCTCTTTGTGATTCAACGTGTAGAAAAGTTCAACACATCTGTGAAAGTTCAAATGTTCATTATTGTCCCAGAGAATAAACTAATGTGGATTTGACCTGTAAGAGCAGCAAGGAAAAAGCTATTTGGTCAAACCTGTGAGTCTCAACAGGAAAACGACAAAGACATTTTACACATGACAAGAAAATGATTGTGGTGGTTTTATTATGAAGTAAATTCTCATGTTTGATTTGCTGCTGTCTTTAATAATCTCATTATTATTATTATACAGTTGTTTTTGTAGTCGTGTGTAAAACCACTTTGTGATTGAGTGTGTTTTCATTATCAGACATGAGCAGATCCACTGATCTCTCGCTGACACTCACTCAGATCAGAGCGGTGCTTTGCTTCTTCCTGGGAAAACTGAAATCTGCCCGGAAACCGATGACATTGGAACTGTGAAGGAATTCGTTTTTAGGCTGCTTGGACTCAGCTAGATGTAATGTGCTGTGGGACCCATGGGCCGACACATTTCATTATCTCATTTGTATGCCTGCTACACCGGTGTTTGTCTGATTTGATATCTGCAAGAGAACTGAAGCCATCAATGCAGTCCCTGGTAATGGCACCTGCTCAGACTCTGCTAAATAATTGGACTAACACTTTTCCAGTCCAACTTGTTGAACACTCCTTCAGACTGAGAGATGGCAAGACGTTAGCCTTGATAATTGTCGCATTGTCATAAGCAACTTGCGTAAGAACATATCAGGATAGATGCTTTTGCACGTCCTGTTTGTCGTAGTATTTCTCTAGATCCTCCTGTAATGATCAGGTGATCTAATTATTATTATTATTGTTAGTAGTAATAGTAGATGTAGTAGTAGTTGTATTAGTGGTAGTAGTAGTAACAGTAGTAGCAGTAGCAGTAGTAGTAGTAGTAGTAGTAGTAGTCATAGTAGTAGTAATAATATTGTAGTATTAGTGGTAGAAGTAGTAGTAGTATGTTGTAGTAGTAGTAGATGTAGTAGTGGTTGTATTAGTGGTTGTAGTAGTAGCAGTAGTAGTAGTAGTAATGTAGTAGTAACAATAGTAGTAGTAGTAGTAGTAGTAGTAGTAGTGGTAGTAATAATGGTAGTAGTCGTAGTAGTAGTAGTAGTAGTAGTAGTAATACTAGTAGTAGTAGTAATAATAGTAATACTAGTAGTAGTAGTAATAGTAGTAGTAGTAGTAATACTAGTAGTAGTAGTATTTCTACTCTGATGACCGTTGTGACCTAACACCGCAGCTCGTCAACAGAGGGTTTTATTTTGAAGGTTTCAGCGGATATCCTGTTCCGGTGACTTGTGGGTGTGTTGCCATTAGCAGAGAAGCTAACCGGAAGCTAACAGCGGGACAGAAGTTTCTGAGCTGGTTCTTCACCGGAGTCACGTCACACTCCCTTTCAACCCTCCTCCCCCCCACTACCAGATCTTCCCTCCACCACACCGGAGGAGGAAGACAGAAGAAACCACAACCTGTACAATATTCGTACAGTGAGGTCTGGCCGACAGGGATTTCGTATAATGTTATAGATATTCTATTTGTCTAGTTACTCTCCCGAACACGACAGGTGATGACATGTTGAGCCGCTTGTTGTCTTTTACCCGCTGGCTGTCCAGGTGCTGTCCTGTAAACGGTTCCGGGCTTTGTAGATAATTGGCAAACTCTTTGGAGGAAACCTGGTCTTGTTGGGAGAGACGCGTTCCTCCCACTTGGGATGGAGCAGCTCTCTTATCTAGGAATATTACCCAGTGTATTAAAGGACAACCCAGAGGTGGGACCAGGACGCAGAGCTGCAGTGCTACACACTTCTCTGCGCTCCCTCTGGACCAGTCACACAACCACAACCCATAGAGACTGTGTCTGTCCCCCGTCCCGTTACATTGTTTAAATCAAACAATAACAGAGGGAGAATTCCACAAACAAATCTAATACAAATTAACACAACCTCTGCAACAACTCAGGAAACAAAGACTTTTAAATGTGGTCTTTTAAACATTAGATCATTATCATCAAAGGCTGTTTTAGTTAATGAACTAGTCTCAGATCAAAAAATAGATTTATTGTCCCTCACTGAGACCTGGCTGCATCCTGATGAATGTGTCAGCCTAAATGAATCTACCCCCCCAGTCATATAAATTCACACATGTTCCCAGAGAATTCGGCCGAGGAGGTGGAGTTGCTGCTATTTTTAACTCCAGTCTATCAATTAATCCTAAACCTAAACTAAGCTACAACTCATTTGAAAGTCTTGTTCTTAGTCTTCCACACCAATCAACGAAACACCAACAGCCAATCATATTTGCTGTAGTTCACCGTGCTCCTGGGGCTTATACGGAATTTTTAACAGAATTCCCTGAGTTTTTATCAAACCTAGTCCTAAAGACCGATAAAATTATTATTGTTGGTGACTTTAATATTCATGTTGACAATAATAAAGATAGCCTTAGCGTAGCATTTATTTCAATACTAGACTCAATTGGTTTCAGTCAGTGTGTACACCAACCTACTCATTGTTGTAACCACACACTTGACCTTGTATTATCATACGGTGTCAAAATTGAACATCTAACAGTACTCCGGCGCAATCCAATTCTATCAGACCATAATTTAATAACCTTCAACTTTTCATTATCAGAATATATGCCACTAATAAAAAACTCATTTTCTAGATGTCTACCTGATGCTGTAGCTAAATTTAAGAAATAATTCCGATTACATTTAAACCCGTACTATCCGTCGATATAAACAACAAATTCATTAAAAACCCGAGCTCCACTGAGATTGACCATCTCGTCGATAGCTCTGTAGACTCATTACGATTAACATTAGACTCAATAGCGCCTCTAAAAAAGTACGTAAAACATAGTAAATTAGCTCCGTGGTATAATTCCAAGACACATGAGTTAAAAGAAGTATCAAGAAAACTAGAAAGGAAGTGGCACTCCAGCGGCCGTGTTGAATATCTCCTAGACTGGAAGAGTAGTGTTAAAGCATATAAGAAGGCTCCACAAAGCAAGAGCTGCCTACTACTCAAAACTAATAGAAGAGAAGCAATACGTAA
>NC_061499.1:3640284-3657784 GCF_022539355.2 Hippoglossus stenolepis
GTCCCATTGCTCTGGAACACGATATTCTCCAGAATGCTTTGAGGGGAATCTCTCAAATTTGCGTAAACATTCACTTTGACTCACAAATGAACTTAATACATTTTGGTGACAAAGGTCAAAAGGTCAAGGTCACGGTAGCCGCACAAAGTAGTTATGTTTTTTTAACATGATATCGTAAGATCAGATCTCAGATTTGGTACAAACTTTCACATGGACTCAAAGATTGATTGGTTATTGATTAGATTTGGTGCCTGAGGTCAAAGGTCAAGGTCATGACCTCATGTTAATGTGAATGTGACATAATAGCACTGCCCTAGGGAACTTCATTACATCTGGCACAGTTCACTTGGAGTCACTGATGAATGGATTAGACCGGGTCCCTGAAGGATGCCGCCCTGAATAGACCCAGCCGGGAGTGTCCTCCTCTCACTGCCCGACCGCCTCTGCACTCACTTTGCACTTAACAAAATATACCAACATTAATCAGAAGTGATCAGGACCTGTCCACTACAGGAAGTTTACTTCATAAATACTGTGATATAAAATCGTAATAATAAATACTGTGATATTACTTACTGCCATATCGTCCACCCCAGTGTCTTTGCATCCCTTCAGCCTCTGTCTCACTCACATCTCAGTTTGTTCACTTGTCTCGTATATTAACAGACATGACTAATGCTAAATAAATGGAATCAAACAGGAATGATGTTATTAGTGTGCAATACATTATAATAACTCATAAACTGTCTTTCTTTTTTTCCTCCCAGAGCTTCCCAGGATTTCTTTCTCCTCCAGAAGTCTCTCCTCTCCAGTCAGCTGCCACGCTACAGGTTTCTTCCTGACAGCGCCATGTTGTTCTGGAGGAAAGACGGAGGAGCTTCATGAGGACGGGACTCCGGAGAGGTCCTCCCCAACCATGACGGGACCTTTCCAGATGAGCTGACCTGAAGGTTTCATCCATCTCCCTTGAAGACTGGAGTGAGGTACGACTGTGTGTTCCAGATCTCTGGTGTGAAGGAGGACATCGCCACCAAACTGGCTACAAAGACTCAGTCGATTCAACAGAGGTGAGACTTGAACCAGTGGTGACGCTGAGAAACTCACATTTCATCTACAGTAACAGTCCTGCAGGTCATGTTATTGATGTAGCAGGAGAAGTTTTCTTTCATCAATGACATATGAATAAATTTAGATCAGTGTTAACCAGTGCATGTGCCCCCTTCATCATCATGTGACCCTGAAAAAATTAAGTTAGTTTTAATGTGTCTGTAACAGTGTCTGGAGGATTTATTACTATTATTATTATCATTGATCACTAGATTTACACATTTATAAATGTTTAAATTGACTTGTATGATTGTTTGATTTCCATGAAGTGTTTCTGCAGGTCTCAACTAGAGCCAGACTGATTTATCATTGGTCAGATGTGAGCCTTTCACAGACACATCTGGGATCAGGGTGGATGTTTGATGAAAACATTTATTCTACAGAATTAATGAAGCAGAAAAACAAACAAATCTCTCTCGTTTACCTCGAGTAACAACAGACATTTAGGGACATTTCTTCAGGCAGTTTATAACCATTTCATCCATTGACTATAACAAAGATGGATCGTACATGATCGGCCTCAGAAGTGAAGCCAAAGTCGTCGCTGATTGATGCTATAAAACAGGGTGAAATGTCAGCGATTGACAGTTTCATGATTGACAGTACGATGATTGACAGAGCATGGGCATATCAAGGGATCTCGCTATCGGTGGCTCCATTCGTTCACTACTGCACAGAGTCCAAATGTGCAAGATGGCTACAAGCCAGATCCGGGATATTTTAGCTTCATTTCTGGGAAAGTGGAGGAAGTGGAGACGTGTCGCCTGTGTTCATTTCCATTAGTCTATGATTTCAACATGTGAACATTATAGTCACTGTTACACTGACTGCTGCTCTGTTGTAGAAGATGAGTCCATGAAATGATTTAGTTACCAGCAAAGTTTAAGACAAACCACGTGAATAAGCACAGATACTGTCATTATGTACAGAAGAAAACTGGAAAGTAGAAACACAGCAGGACAAACTCACACGTTTAGTGTCTGTGTGTGTTTGTTGTGTCTCAGGACAGGATTGTGTTCAGAGATTTTTGTCGCCCAACCTGCCTATCTGTTCAGGTTGTGATGCTTGCTTTTTTATTCCGCTCAACAGAGAAGCCATCAGCGCGTGACCAATCATCATCATCGAAGGTAGTGAACGCCTCGGCTGCTCAGCGCTGTCATTGGACTCATCGTACAGGAAGAAGAAAGGTGAGAGACCAACACAGAAGCGAACCAATATTTTCTGGTGTGTTTTGATTTTAGACTAATGCCTGCTCAGATCAAACCTCACTCTAAAACAAATCTCAGTTCTCACACACCAACATCTGTTTCTAAGGCTGCAGGGTTCAATAAAGTTTTCTAACTTCCCTCTGCACCACAGACTGGGTGCTGAGAAAGTTTCCTGCACACAGCTGTCCAGCACACAAACAATAAGAAGTGACAGAATGTTGTCGGTCGCTGGAGGAGGATCGACACTTGAGAAAACATGACACAATTCAGTTTGTGTTTTTACTGTAATAACTGAAATCATTTGTATTTTCTTTTATTTAGCCCAATGTACTTCACTTCGTAAGTAAAACTTCTATTTCTATTCTGTTTTCTTTTTATACTAACATGTTTATGATAAAATATCACACAATGCGCTTGCACAGCAGCTGAAAGTACTAACATGTCCAGTTTTTATAAAACACCCCAACACCTCTTGGTCCACTTTGTACTGGTCCACTTTGTACTGGTCCACTTTTGTACTGGTCCACTTTTGTACTGGTCCACTTTGTACTGGTCCACACCGCGACAGTCAGGGAGGCGCGTTATGTTTTCAGGCTGTTCATCCTCGTCATTCCTATCTCGTGAACACGATATTTCCTCCTCAGGAATGTCTTGGGGGAATTTCCTTCTGAAATTTCCACAAATGTTCACTCAGGCCTTGTCTACACTACTGCCCATGGGCTTATTTTAATGGATATGAGGCTCCTCTTACCAGAACCTGACCCAGTGCAGGACTCCTAGTAAACCCGTGATTAGGATAGGTTGATTTGTGCTGAAGAGAGTTTTCAGGACTGTTCCCTGCAGTGCTGGTGGTTTGTAATAAAAGTGTCTGTTCAGAGGGAGGATGGATCAACGATGTGTTTCTGACTCTCACAGCTGGAAAAGATCCAGGTGCCTCACAGCCGCTGGGAAATCAGGTGAACAAGGTTCTAATTCTCCAAGTGAGACGGCCCCTCCTGAACACAGTGAGTTGCTTCATCTGTTAAACAAAACTGTCTTCAAACTAAGTGCAAAGTGCAACATATGTGTGATCATGTGTAAAACCTCTGTTTTAATTAGAAATAAAACAACATGAGAGCAAAACATCAGGAAACCACGTTAATAGGACAGATTAAATGTTGAATTAAACCAAATATCAGCAGTACACAACAATTCAAATGTTAATATACCCAATATTTAGGTTTATCAATTTAAGATCAGGAAAGTTTTTCTGATGAAACTTTAATTTCACTGAGAGAATCATGGAAATATTAGGTCTCACACTGTAAATACATAAAATACGTGGCTTGTGGAACTGGAACATTTCATTTTTTATTTATTTTTTTCCTCTCTTCAGGTTGATGGACTAGAAGCAGTGTCACCACACAGTCTCCCTTAAGCTGGGAACTCATTGATTATTCATCACTCAAATCATAAACTGATATTCAGGGTCAGACATTGATTGAAATACCCCATGGTGGCGTTGATTAAATTTGATCTTAGTTAAAAATAAGAAATGTAAACTTCCTCTGATAAATGTTTGTTAAATATTGCAAATCAAATGAGGATTATTACTTTTCTTTACCTGAGTGAAGTAAAACACATTTTCAAAAACAATGAAAGTATCACAACACTGTTCACATGCAAAGTTAATTTAAAGTTCATCTTAGTTACAGTTTTCATATTCCTGGTGTTAAAGTATCCTTGTAAAATCATTTAAATAATACAAATCTAAATATACATATATAGACACCCACACATCCTCATCTTAGGTCTGCAAATATAATCTGTCTCATGATTCCATAAATTGTTGGTATGTGACTCACGTATCTCGAGAACCGTTCATTTTATCAGCTTCACACTTGACCTGTGTGTTGTTAAGGGCCCAAGGAAGTGCAGTTGAATCTGTGATTTGGACAAGTGATGCAATCAATGTTATTAGAATCAAATAACTTTTATAAATTACACACAACAATGAGTTGTTGTCACACACGGACACACAACACGAGCATCAGTAATAAACAGTTTAGTTAGTAAATATTCTAATTTATTTTATTTTGGTCTGAACAAGAAATGAATTAATCCAGAGTTGCTTGTTTTGTTTTGTTTGGTTATATTCATGCTTTGCTGTGTTCTTAACCTTTAAAGTTCATTTTAGTGGAGATTATAAAAGGTTGTGGATGTTTTAAGTATCTCATATGGTTCATATTTCCTGTTAGTTTTTAGGGGACAAGGGACTTTTCTGTTTTAGCCTTGTTAACATTTAACTGCAAAATGAAAAGGTTCGAACAGTGCAAATTACGAACTTATCTTTTCGTGGAGTTTAAAAAACTTCAGCATTTTCTCAAAGCTGCGAGGTTCTAGTGTCCCTGCTCGTCAGGCTCCAGAGGATTCAAGAAGTTATTCCACATGCCATGCAGATGTGAAGCTGATCACCCTGAGCAGTGATGTTCCTCCATAAGGAACATTTGAATACATTGATATCGCCTTGTTGACCACTCAGACACTTTACCGCGGCTCACCAGTCATGATCACCATGCCAGCACACTCCTGTGGTCACATCGCCAATCACACACATTGTTCACGGTTGTCAGGGGTAGTTTTAGCTGCTTCGTCTTGCTTATGGACACCTGGGCATGCGGACTGGGAGTAGCTGGGATCGAACCCAGCCCTCTGGGTTAGGGACTACCCTGTCTACTCTGAGCCACAGCCGCCAAATCATGCAGCTGCAGAACCAGATTTTCTGTCCTGTATTCAACCCAAACACTCACCTTTCATGACTTAGGTCACGCTTCCCCTGATGAGACATGAGACGTGTCATATCACAACGTATTTATTTGTGCTTGCTAACATAACTTCAGCAACTTTACAAATTTAACTTAGTAAAGTTAGTTGAAGCAATACGTTTCAACCATTAAATACTCTGTTGATTATATTTAGAAATCGCAGCAACACAACAAGTTTTATTTTTACAGTGTAGAAACTGAACGTTGAGGCTCAATTCTTGTGTTGGGTCTTTTAGAGATAAATAATTAATCTGCTTGCTGTTTCATCTCCTTTTGTACTTCTGTTTTTAATAGTTCTGATGTTCTTCTGGGATTTCGCTTTGCAGATTCAACGGTAGAAAAGTTCAATATCTGTGAAAGTTCAAATGTTCATTATTGTCTCAGAGAATAAACCAATGTGATTTGACCCCAGGAGAGCAGAAAGGAAAAGCTATTTGGTCAAACTCCTGTGACTCTCAACAGGAAATGACAAAGCATACTTACACATGACAAGAAAATGATTGTGGTGGTTTTATTATGAAGGAAATTTAATGTTTGATTTGCTTCTGTCTTTAATAATCTCATTATTATTATTATACAGTTGTTTTTAATGTGTAAAACCACTTTGTGATTGAGTGTGTTTTCATTATCAAGATTATGAAAGCAGATCCACTGATCTCTACCCACATTCACTCAGATCAGAGCGGTGCTTTGCTTCTTCCTGGGAAAACTGAAATCTCGTCTCGAAACTGATGACATCGAACTGTGAAGGAATTAGTTTTTAGGCTCAACTAGATGTAATGAGCTGTTGCTGAGCTGAGTGGCTGTGGACATGCTTAGCTTGATGTCTCCGTGGATCGAGGTGGGAAGCAAACAGGCTGGAGCACTTCCCTCTTCATCATCGCCTGCGACTGATCTGATCCACCATCGAGGCGGAGCCACCGCCATCCAAAACACTCAAGTATTTCTGCTTTCAGGAAATACAAACAGGAGAATGCTGGATCAAGGAAGCCGCATACTGCAAGATGTCGTATAATCACCAGACAGCTGGAACATTTAGATCAGACAGAAATATGACAGCTTCTGTGATGATAGACTAATAACAGTAACACACAAAGAACAAAATTACTTTTTCAGCACTCTCGCATTTCAATAAAAACTAAAACAAAGCAGCAACAATATCTATTGACCTATTAGTCAAGATTAATCAGCAACTATCATAATCAAATACTTGTTCCTGGTGTCAAAGATGTTTTTTTCACCATTGCCCGGTTACTTGTATGATTTTACAAGATCACAAACAAACTACTTGATGGATTATAAATTAAATCTCAGGAAGGATGCTCTGGGCCAGGCAAGAACCTCTCATATATTTTAAAAGTGGAATGGGGGAGCCTATGTGGGACAGATCCATAATGCTTTTTCACTTTACATTGTGAGATAGTTTTTTGTTTGTTTGTTTCAGATCTAAATATGAAGATTGGATGTTTTTCGTCATGCATGATGGTAAAATTCAACAAAAAAACAAGGTGATTAATAGAAGCTATCTTATGATGGAAATAATCGTAATACAGGTCTGAACTTTAAAGATTTTGTAAGCAGTTTCCACAATACATTCTGGAACCGATACCAAGATGGTCGCTTTTTCCTGCAATATGAGAAATGCATACATGTTTTGAACAGAACAGTTTCTCGCTTAACAAAAG
Organism: Hippoglossus stenolepis; assembly: GCF_022539355.2. NCBI lineage: Eukaryota > Metazoa > Chordata > Actinopteri > Pleuronectiformes > Pleuronectidae > Hippoglossus > Hippoglossus stenolepis. Next base: position 3,647,089 of record NC_061499.1, read on the forward strand.
ACACAAGTTATAATAAAAAAAGAATAGACTAAATTGTCAGAAATGAGTTAAATCAGGAAGTAGCGTTTGTAGCAGAAGAGAAACGATTTGTTGCACAGTCCTCTTGTAAAGCATGACTATGACATCACGCAGGTCAGAACGAGTGTGTAGACAAAAGCATTAGTAATATAATAAAAGCATAAATCAAATAAATAAAGAAAATGAAAGAAGCAAATGACAATAAAGGTTATGCAGCAATTTCCCAAAAAGTTTTAGAATGTTGAAATAAACTCAATATGGAATCACAACATTTATCTTAGAGACTAGCAATCATTTGAGATGTCATCTGGACATAATAGCCAAGATGCTCTGGCTGCTTCATGAATGAAGACTATAAGATTTTTAACCCTGTGAAGCTGACGTTGAGGCTTGAGTCTCTACCAGAAATAACAGCCATATTTGTAAAGTATATTATCACGGTAGAAGGCTATTGTCGCTATTGGTGTCATCATGTTTTGCTAAAGTCACAATGTAATACTAGGATGTCATCGCCATGATAAATCACAAACATTGTAGATGTCAATGATAAAGTTTGATAATATTAAATGATTACGAAAAGATTAGAATCAAATTTCATTTATGATTATATCAAATTTAGACTTAAGGCTGTAAAATTCAAAGACGTGTATAAGCTATAGATTAATCTAAAATACAACGAAAATAGTTCAACTCACATTTAATTAGTAATTTATATATATATATAGAAAAGCCTTTCTATAATGATTCAAGTATATTCTGAGTTCAGGTTTTAATCTAATTCTGTACAAAACTGTACAAGATGGTGTACATTCACTACGCCGTTTTATTTTGAAAAGGACAACGGAAGTCACATTGTCTCATAATACTGGATAACGGTCCCTTTGTTTTTTAAAGTATTGGTCACAATAGTTATAATAATAATGTCCCATATATTTTAGTCATGAATGTACATGAAGCATTTATTTTTATACAATGTACAAATTGTGCACTGTTTTATTTGCACAATGTGGTGCACAAGTATGTTTGCAAGAAAACCAAGGCAACAGAAATGTATGTAATGTTATTACACCCACAATGCACACTTCAATTATACATTGATATGATTTTTTTAAATAGTTCCAAATTCTTTATTTTCCATCCACCAGAATTATCTGTTTGTGCCATTATCTTCTCCTTTCTAAGTACATTTAATTTTCTCATAGATACAGCATCATTCCTACATTAGTCTGAACGACAGACACACACTCACTAACACACAGTGAAACTAATAAGCAACATGTAATGACAAAACCGAAATAACACACAAATTACAAATATCAGAATTTGTCACGTTTTTTTTAAACAAAACCAGATTAAGTCTGGAAAGTTTTCGTCTAACATTAAATGGACCATTTGTATAAAGAGGGCTTTTCTAATCTAACTGACCACTGACAACACATTCACTCACACATTCAAACTGCACTTCTACACACACATCAGTCACACTGCCAGCGCAGCACATCAGGGGGCAGCTCAGTTCAGTATCCTGCTCAAAGACACTTCTGAGCAGCCGGGGATCGACCCACCGATCTTTTGGTTGGTGGTGGCACGCTCTAGCTCCCACTTTACCGCACACACACACACACATGCACATACACTCAGCTATTTTCCTTCTCAGTGGTGATCATTGTTGTACAGGGAGCATCATTACACATATTTGTTGTTCTATTTCCAGTGTTTGTAAAATGATCCAGTATCCAACAATATGTCACTTTACAGGAGAATAATACAACAGGAGTTTTTAGATGAGCAGAAACCCCTTTCCTTTCAAACGTACCTGATTCCTGCCTGTTATTACTTTTGCACAAAATATATAATATGAAAATAGTTAAAACAGAATTAAATAAGTCATAAGAAGGCTACCCAGCAAGACTAGAAAACAACTCTCTAAAAACAAATGTTCACACAGATTTATCGCTAAGCTCGACACAATTGTCTGAAAGAAAAAGGAAACATCACTCCAGAGTTTTCAAAGCAGACGGTTGGTGTTGGCTCAGTGTCACACCTCAGTCGACTTCTTTACTTCTCTTTCTGTAAGAGGGCAATGTGGAAAGTTAGTATGGAGAGGTGAGCATCACAGAGCAGCTCCAAAAAATACAACACGTATCTAAACACATTCAGAAATATTTTCATTCTTATTATTATTGATGTTGGAAAAAGTTACCTTTTCCACTTTATCTGCCACATCAGTGCCTGTAAACAGTGAAATAAACAACAGACAGATAAAAAGACAACAATTAAAAACACATTGACATATCTCACACTTATAGTATATTTTGTTTTATTAAATTGTATTAATATTAATGCAGTGTCCGTTCTAAACCCAGTCTATTTGGCCTGTTGTGATTTCTGAAACTGTAAAAATGACCCGCAGTAATTGGAGAGAGCCGCAGGGAAATAAAGATTCAAGTTGCAGGACTCATCCACAGAAGCTGAGTAAAGACCTGCTGCTGCTCAAAGAGATGTTCACCTGTTTATTTAAAGTTCAGAGAAGTTCGACTCCATGTGCAGAACCTGAACTGCAGAATCAGTGTTCGTTGCCCTGAACCTGTTGTTGTCATGAGTCTCAGAAGCTGCTGCTACAAAGCGCTGGTCGCCTGTTTAGTCAAAGTTCTTTAATATCGAAGGTATCAAATTGCTCCAAATTCGACACAACACTTAACAGGACCTTCAATTCACATGAAAAGCTGATAAGATGAACGGTTCTCGAGATATGCAAAACACAGACAGACAGAGATGTCTGGAAGTAGTAGATAGATGGCAAGAGAGTATCAAGCCTTTTGCAGTTTGAAACCACTAAATGGTTCAGATCATTCACAACACATGAATAATATTATTATTGTCAGTTTCATAGGAAATAACGTTTCTGTTCAATTGCTGTTGCTTGGCTGATGTCTGAGTTGAAAAAGGTCCAGGAGACCACCTTTGATGAGACCGTAGAGCACGAGCGCCACACCAACCATCGCCATCGAAGTCCTCAATAGACGGAGAACCTAATCCTGTAAAGAGAAGAGAAGACACAATTCAAGCCTTAATGGATTCTCTCAGACTACATTTGCTTCTTTATTGTCAATCAGGATGAAAGATTCATTTAATCTTTAACATTTCACTGTCACATGTAGCAAACGAAGCTAAAAACGAAATTCCATAAAAAGCTATTTCTTTCAAGGATGAAATGAAATGGGTGAACATCAAGTTTAACTCAACATTACTTTGACTTCCTTGCTTTTATTTCACATCACGCATCCCATCTTATGCTTAACAAAACCAAATTCTTCCACATTACCGATGACACTGAGGGACGTAAGGTCTGGTCCGTGTGCTCCCAGGTGGACGGCCACAGGTGAGCTCCGCAAGGCCTGGGCTGAGGTGTCGAGCTCCAGCGGGTGCCTGGCTGGGGGTGCCATCCCACGCCTGCCTGTGGCCCGCTACGCTGGCTGATTCCAGAGGTCTGACCTCCCATCTGCGCCTTAAACTCCCAGCTCAGGCTCCAGGAGACCGGTTAGCCGGACGCTCTGCCACTGGACAAACCAAAGTCTGTCCGGAACAGCGAGGCAGAGGGAGGGGGGATGGAGAGGGATGGAGGTTCTGAAAACAAACAACAAGAAAGTTCATCATTTTACTCTTGTTCCCAATGAAATCACGTTATTACAGAGCTGCTGGTGCTAATTCTATAACTTGTGTATTTCAGTGTGGTTTGAAAGCAAATGCTGTGCAATCTGGTGAGTAATAATTTCCTGCGGCACCAGCTGCATGGGGGGCTTGATAGAGCTATGTCATGCATGTATATCGACGGAGATTAATACTGATTGAAAAATAAATGTCCGAGTGGACAGAGATGATTCTTTCCCCCGACTCAACCACATCCTTCCACCAAACTCATTGAAAATCTGCTCCATTGTTAAATAAATACCAAATAACAAACAACAGGGGTGAGAACATAATCTTTCCCCTCACCTACAATCTCAAGCTCCACCGCCACCTGAGCCTGAAGGTATGGCAGATGCACGAAAATATACGGCCCCGAGTGACGACTGCTTCCTGCAGGATCAGGGATGCATTTTCTGGTGCAAACCTCAAAGTCCAGTGTGGCCCCTTCCTCCTGGGTAGGTGTCAGCCACACGGTTCGTTCACGCCGAAGCTGCAGAACCAGTCGCCCTTGCCTCTGAACTGGTAACGCCACTCCTGACGAAGTAAAACCCGACCCAGGACAGAGGCGAGGAAGGATCGCACTCCAGAAACACAGTCCAGCAGCACTGGCTTCCCTAGAGCCGGGCCTCTGCACTGAGAGACGGTTTTACTGCTGACACTGAGATCACTGAGGAAACAGACAGTGAGGAGGGAGAGATTCAAACCAATACATACGACTCAGGAATGATACACATTTTCCCTCAGTGTTACCATTTGCCTCTTTGTTGCCGTGGGTTGCCCGCATGATGCTGGAAATGATCAGCGTTGAGCCCCAGTAGCGCAAAGGCCGAGAACCAATCAGCTTGCAGGGTACACGGGGCTGAAGCCAGTGACTGTGAGTGGAGCAACCCATTTGGAGTGTGGGAGGGCTGATGCAGGAAGGGGCTGATCTCACATCAGCCTCTGCAGCGAGCCTCGGGTGGGGGGCCGAGGGGACTGGTGGCAGAGCGGTGGCAGCCGGTCTGAGGACAGAGTCAGAAAGCAATATGTAACCATGGACTGTAGGTTAAAGATGGACCACGCGCCTCCACTTTCTCCAAACATCCAGAAATGAAGCCAAAACATCTCTGAATACGACCACATCTTGTGCACTTGGAGCCAGAGACTGCTATGTAGAGGTAGATATCGGGGATGAGCCGCTGGCATGTCCTGCCAGTTCATTCTCTGAGCTCACCTGTAATAGTAAGACTTGTCCAAGGATGTCTGAGGAATCTGTTCTGACGCCAAGATTCGCTGTTTATGCTCGTCCTGGATATGAAGCAGAGACTTTTCTCCTGGGTCGCCGCTCCTCTACGACTCACATGGTCCTGTACTAACCAGCACTCCACCGCCGACACCCGTTGCTGCTGCTGCTGCTGCAGGCTTCTAGACAATTTAACAAGAACATGACAGAGAAACAAGATAAATAAAGTGTTAAACATGAGTTTAACAAGATTACACAATACTGATATTATAGCCCTAGATATCGTGTAATCAGTGGTGAGATACTCCATCAGTCCTCTGTATTTACTACAGTGAAACACAGAATTAACCTGCTATAGTTACACTCACTAATAAGTCTGTTGCAGTTTCAAAATAGAGAAATGAAAAATTAAAAATGAATTATACATAATGTCTTCTGGGAAAAATATTAAAATATGGTTGTTAAAAATTACAGTAAAACTCTGATAAACTCCAGGTAACAACAACAACATTATTATTATTATTATTATTATTATTATTATTATTAATTATTATTTGTTTTTTAGTTCACTCTGCACTTTCGTTTTCTAGCTTGGTGTAATAACATTTTCCACCACGAGAGGGCGGGGTGCACAACGCCACTGCACGCTTCAAACCAAACTCCATTCAGAAATATACTAAAGGTTTAAAGAAGTGATCTCACATGGCTCAAATATATTAAATAAGATATTTGACAAAGTAACTGTGTCTTTATGCTAAATTCGGCTCACAAATGACTCACTCACGTTTTACTGTATTACAATAAACTGAAAGTACAAGTTGTTTGTGTACAGTATATCCTTCCTTATGTGTTAAAAAAAGACTTATTACTACTACTAATAAACATTAGGAATCACATTTTCATGGAGGGACGGTTAGTTATTGGATTACATGCCAGATGGAGAGTTGATCTCTACATGAATGTGTGTTTTCTGTTTCTAAAATGACACAGAAAGGTAAACCTACCTTGGATGCAGCAGGTGACAGTGAGCAGGCAGAGTTTATAAATGGTAGAAAAGTCGGTCATGGTGTTTGTTTCCCTTCTGCTGACAGATTCTCCTCCGAGCTGCTGATAACACTCAGACTCTAGTGTGTAGAGATCAGTGGTTTTCCCTCAAGTCCATTTTCATTTTAGTTTCACTTTCACCGACACACAGTCTGTCAAGTCAGCCACGAAAAACAATGCATGTTACGGTTAAGATTTCATAATAAAACCGAATAAAAAGCGCGTGTTACAGTGAATGTACAGTGGCCCCGAAGTACACAACACAACATCATCAAGATCCATAAATTATTCTCTGAGAATCAAAATGTTCAACAAAAAACAAAATCACTGAATCTGAATGGTGTCCCACCCCTCCACATAAAAAATATTCTATTCCAAGCACATGTTTAGTTTAACTGTCTGTTTGTTCTAAATGGATTAGATTCATTAGTTAATCTAAAAACGAATTTATGTATAAATTACTTTATTACTACTAATAAATGTGTATTTAGGTTTTCTTTTGATGTCCCCCCTTTAAAAACAATATTATCATTATCATTATTAATTCTCTGCAGGTTTTCCGGAGGAGAATCTGACAGAGGTCACAATAAGGACACGAGAAACACAAACACGAGTTGGTCTTGAATAAGCTTTTAGTTTTATCTGGGTGTATGAGTCACCATCGCTGCATCAAAAGTTCACAGCCCATGTTTACATATACTTTTAACATGCAAATATTTTGTATGAGATTATTGCATCATATATTTTCCTTTATACGATGCAGTGTCTTGTCATTTTTGAGTAAATGTCCACACTTTATCTGTATTTTGTGTGTGTGTGTGTGTGTGTGTGTGTGTGTGTGTGTGTGTGTGTGTGTGTGTGTGTGTGTGTGTGTGTTACATGACAAAGTTTGATCACTGTTTACCTGTGATTGTGTTTGTGCAGGAGGTATTCTGTTGGACACCAGAGGAATGTGGACAAACGAGGAGGACAAGAAGCCTCAGTGTCCTGGTAGTCAAATGAAACCATCAGTGGATCCGCCCTCAGATCAAGCATCAAGACTCAGTGTCAAATAACCAAAGCAAAGCGAACAGTCATGTGATTTCTACCAGAAACAGGGATGTGCTGTTTGTGCCTGGTGGGGGTGCTGTGCACTGTGACTGAGAACTGAACAAGAAATCTAACCTGTGCCACACACACACACACATATAAACACTGTCCTCCTCCATGATTTCAGAGTAGATAGCTATATGGACTTACATTGATTTTCTGAGACGTACCAAACCTTCAGTCCTACCTTTTAAATTAAACCTCAGTAAAACCTTATCCAAAACCAAAGTATAATATAATATACTGTATATATAAAACAACACATCAAGTCTGGTTTGGGCCACTTAAGATAAGTCGCCTCTTTAAACTTACATTATTTCCTCTTTAAACAACTGTTCAAGGCTCAATCTGGTGTAATGATCCAATGTTCCTCTAAAAGAAAACATTGGAGAAGAGAAACATTTGAAATGAGCAGGAGAACTTTGTTTCTTTTTTTCATCCTCTCACACACGACCCGGTGTGTGTTGGGACCTTTTTTGAAGTGGACAGAGTCAGGCCTCAATGCGGACATCACTACCTCACAGTATATTTGCTTTAATTGTCTCAGGAACTCTATGGTCGAGTGTGGATGAGCCTTCACATCCAAGGCTCCTCAGTGTCAAACATCATTCAGGTGGAACAATTTAATGATGACATTTACAAAGTGCTTGGTGAACAGAAAGTTTAGAGTGAAACAGAAATGAAACACTTACATCAGCTGTTCAAACATCAACAGAAGGCAATTTTTAAGAGAAGTTTTCAGCAACACAACAGAACTGAGTCTGATCTGATGCTTGTGTCTTCTTTCTGCTTTGGTTTTATTACTTACCCTAGAGTAAACAGACGTAGTAACATGGCTTCACGTTCACTATCTTGTGTTATTATATTGTCTGTCTTAACAATGGGGCTCATCTGTGTTAGTTAGTTGTTTGCCTCTGTGGGGGGGCTTGTTTTCAGGTTGTCTGTCCGTCCGTCTCCATACTCATGACTTGAGATATATCTGACTTTGAGGGGAGTTTCTTTAAAATTTGGTTCAAATTCTGGACGAACTGATTAGTTTTGGTGGTCAAAGGTCAAAGTGTGAAGTTCACCTGGACTCACAAAATATGCTTTGGCCTCTGAATTTGACCTCTGACCTCTGAGGGAATTTCTTCAACTTGAGATGAACTGAAACAGATTTCAGAGGTCAAAGTAAAGGTCATGGTGACCTCGTATGAATTCGAAAAATAAATGTAGAAAGATGTAGACAGAAACTGCACTGGCAATAAACAGACATCCTGCCAAATACAAATAATCCTATAAACAGATTATTCCACAAATGTGCTTGCACTACATATAAATGATCTAAAATGTATTATCCTTCAAATACATTATGTCCTACAAGTACAATATCCTACAAATACATTATCCTACAAGTACAATATCCTCCCAAGTACAATATCTGACTAATACATTATCCTACAAGTACAATATCCTAAAATACAATAATAAAATAAAACACATTATCTTAAAATGTGTTGCAATCACGTATAAATGATCTTAAACATATATTATTCGACTATACAGGGTGTGAAGTTATAACACTACGCAGTTCGTTACTTCACTTTTCCTTCTACAACCTCAGCGCTGCTGAGTTTCACCCAGTTTTAAGTGACGTAGAGAGGCTGATCCTAAATCTCTACGGCTCAGAGGATGTCCCCGCCCCCCACAGTTTGTCCTCGTCTCACCTGGCAAGGGGTTTTCGTCTCTGTCCTCCACAGTCCGTCTCTCTGTGAAGAGAAGAGCTCATCTACTTTCAGCCCAGCAAAGAGGAATACACCACCGCTCACCACCACTGTACTGTCCCTGCTTCTCCTGGCAGGAGCACACAGCGACGGCACGTGTGAGTTAAAGTCCACGTTTTCACTTTATTTTATTGTGTTTGGTCGATTTGAAGTGAAAAGAAAAAATGCTCCATGTTTTTAAAAGACACTAAAATGATTTGAGGTCTATTGTAATGTTCGATGCTTGGTTCCTCTGCTGTTGCAGATTTGAGAAGTTTAATAACGTTTCAAAGACATGATTTAAAAAGTTCATGTTAGTGAATGCCATCGATCTCATGTAAGAAGGAAAGATTATATTCTATTTCTGAAAAGATCAACTGAACAGGGACTTTTCTTTCTTGATCCTGACCGTTACTTGACTTCTTACCTGGTCAGAACCATTAAGACGACACGAGCTGGTTCTGGACGAAATGACGGCGATTCTTGAAGCGAAAGAGTCCAACAGACTCCGATGAATCAGGAAACAGAAATGAAGCCACGTTTAAACTCAGCGATGAAACAAAGAGTTTCTTGTCTCGTGCACAACAGAACTTTATTATTTCAGACTTAGTTCATGACGTGTCTCATGTTTCATGTTAATATAAAACGTTGTGAAGAAATAACAGGTTCAGTCCGTTGGATATGAATCAAGACTGTTATTTTATGTAAATATATATATTTTAACATCGTTTTAATTATTTATGATTCATCTCCCAGAGACTCAAACACCTCTGCTATATTCATCTAAATCCGAAAACTCGACAAATAAGGTGACGACTCAGGTTTGGGCTTGTTATTGTAGTCGCAGATGGCGCTGTTTGCTAGTAACAGGAAGCTGCTGAGACAAACAGCTTCCTGCTTTGTTGGTTCAATGTTCCAACATCATTTAGTCTGATAAAGACCGTGAGTAACATCACTGACATGAGATATTACTAGCAATGATCTGCTATCAATGTGACCTCCTCCTCCAATACAACCAACACACATTGTTACTAACACAAACACAAATTCATCTCTAATGTAAATGATGTCAGTGAAAAGAAGCAGGGAGACAGAGAATCAGACGAGGCTGCCTACGATGAATACATGACAGATGTCTGTTCATACTTTCTAATGTGATAACATCTGCACTAGAAGCCTTGACTGCTTGATGTGAGTCTGTCACAGATATGAAGGTATCAGCCTTTATGTTTGCACACATGCACCAATTGTATTTTTACAGAATAAACAAAGAAGATGTGCATTTATCTTTACATTAAAAAAAAATATTAAAAAAAACCATACATTTTATTTTCTTAATTCAAGTTCTGTTTGGACGCATTATTAGATTTATAGTTATTTATAATGAAGCTTATATTTAACATTTAAACATCAAGTCTCAATTACATGTCTTTGTCATAAGTATTTGACTTTGACATCTTAGGAATCAGAGCCAAACGTACAGATGAATTATTTTCAGTCGATGGATCTGAATCAAATGTTGTTGACAACCTAATGAACATGTTGTCATATTGTTATTAGTTATTAAATATTTTCTGAGTCTATACATTTAAAAAATAGTCAAGCCCTTCCTGTAACAATGTCCCACTTTGTTTTGTTAACTGGGTCCAGTATAAATGTATATGTGGAAATATGGATAAATATATTGATATATATAAAGAGAGAGAAATCAACTATTTAAGGACTTTAAGAATAAAAGTCTCAAAGAGTAACTGGAAATTGAAGTAGTTTCACTTCACATTAAATACTCTGCAGTAGAAAATATTATTTTCTAATATTAAACATTTGAGTCGTTAGATTGAATCCATTTTTAAGACGTAGCAGAATATTCAAAGTAAAGAGAGTCTGGACT
>NC_061499.1:3665620-3699029 GCF_022539355.2 Hippoglossus stenolepis
CTCCATGTGTCTGTATGTGTCTCTGTGTGTCTCTCTGTGTGTCTCTGTGTGTGTCTCTCTCTGTGTGTGTGTCTCTCTGTGTGTGTGTCTTCTGTGTGTGTCTTCTCTCTGTGTGTGCCTCTCTCTCTGTGTGTGTCTCTGTGTGTGTCTCTCTCTGTGTGTGTGTGTGTGTGTCTCTCTGTGTGTCTCTGTGTGTGTGTGTGTCTCTCTGTGTGTGTGTCTCTCTGTGTGTGTGTGTCTCTCTCTGTGTGTGTGTTCTCTGTGTGTGTCTCTCTGTGTGTCTCTGTGTGTGTCTCTCTGTGTGTGTGTCTCTGTGTGTGTGTGTCTCTGTGTGTGTGTGTCTCTGTGTCTCTCTGTGTGTGTCTCTGTGTGTGTCTCTCTCTGTGTGTGTGTGTCTCTGTGTGTGTCTCTCTCTCTGTGTTTGTGTATGTGTGTCTCTCTGTGTGTGTGTGTCTCTGTGTGTAAGCTCTCTCTCTGTGTGTGTCTCTCTGTGTGTCTCTCTGTGTGTGTCTCTCTGTGTGTGTGTCTCTCTGTGTGTGTGTCTCTCTGTGTGTGATAACAGCTCATGTCTCTGTCTCTCTCTCAGGTCTTCACATTGTCCAGTACATGACTGGATGTGAATGGGACGATGAGACTGGAGAAGTTAAATATTATGATCAGTATGGTTATGATGGAGAAGACTTGCCATCATTGGACCTGGAGACAGAGACGTGATCGCTCTCCAACACCACAGAGTGTCATCACCAAACTGAAGTGGATCAGGATAAAGCTCACTGGCTAATCTTAAGAACTACTACACCAAGCTGTGTCCTTCCTATCTAAAGAAAGTTCCTGGATCAGGGGAGGAGCTCTGATGAGAAACAGGTGACATCACAGAACCTCCATCAACTTAATGTTCCTCCTCTCTCTCTCTCTCTCTCTCTCCTTCTCCTCCTCTCTCTCTCTCTCTCTCTCTCTCTCTCTCCCTCCTCTCTCTCTCTCTCTCTCTCTCTCTCTCTCCCTCTCTCTCTCTCTCTCTCCTCTCCCTCCCTCTCTCTCTCTCTCTCTCTCTCCCTCTCTCTCTCTCTCTCTCTCTCTCTCTCCCTCTCCTTCTTCTCCTCCCTCCTCCTCTCTCTCTCTCTCTCTGTCTCCCTCCCTCTCCTCCTCCTCCCTCCTCTCTCTCTCTGTCTCCCTCCTCTCCTCCTCCTCCCTCCTCTCTCTCTCTCTCTCTCTCTCTGTCTCCTCCCTCTCCTCCTCCTCCCTCCTCTCTCTCTGTCTCCCTCTCTTCATGCCTCCTCTCTGAGACACCTAGTGGCCACATCATGCTCTCAGGTCGTCCGTCCCATTGCTCTGAACACGATATCTCCAGAATGCTTTGAGGGAATCTCTCAAATTTGGTACAAACATTCACTTTGACTCACAAATTAACTGAGTACATTTTGGTGGACAAAGGTCAAAAGGTCAAGGTCACGGTAGCCGCACAAAGTATGTTTATGTTTTTGTGAACATGATATCGTAAGATCAGCTTCAGGGTTATGACCACCCTGCACTCACTTTGCACTTTAACCAAAAATACCAACATTAATCAGAAGTGATCAGGACCTGTCCACTACATGAAGTTTACTTCATAAATATTGTGATATAAAACGTGTCAATAAATACTGTGATATTACTTTTACGTCATATCGTCCACCCCAGTGTCTTTGCATCCCTTCAGCCTCTGTCTCTCACTCACATCTCAGTTTGTTCACTTGTCTCGTATATTAACAGACATGACTAATGCAAAATAAATGGAATCAAACAGGAATGATGTTATTAGTTTGCAATACATTATAATAACCCATAAACTGTCTTTCTTTTTCCTCCCCAGAGCTTCCCAGGATTTCTCTCCTCCAGAAGTCTCCCTCCTCTCCAGTCAGCTGCCACGCTACAGGTTTCTTCCCGACAGCGCCATGTTGTTCTGGAGGAAAGACGGGAGGAGCTTCATGAGGACGTGGACCTCGGAGAGGTCCTCCCAACCATGACGGGACCTTCCAGATGAGCGCTGACCTGAAGGTTTCATCCATCTCCCCTGAAGACTGGAGGAGGTACGACTGTGTGTTCCAGATCTCTGGTGTGAAGGAGGACATCGTCACCAAACTGGACAAAGACTCAGTCGAGTCCAACAGAGGTGAGACTTGAACCAGTGGTGACGCTGGGACACACACATTTCATCTACTCACACGTTTAGTGTCTGTGTGTGTTTGTTGTGTCTCAGGACAGGATTGTGGTTCAGGGAGATTCTTGTCGTCCAACCTGCTTCATCTGTTCAGGTTGTGATGCTTTGTTTTTTTATTCCACTCAACAGAGAAGCCCACCGACGTGACCACCATCATCATCATCGCTGCAGTGGTCGCTCTCGCTGTCGTCAGCGCTGTCATTGGACTCATCGTGTACAGGAAGAAGAAAGGTGAGAGACCAACACAGAAGCTTTGTCCAATATTTTTCTGGTGTTTTGATTTTAGACTTTCTAATTAATGCTCGCTCAGATCAAACCTCACGAAACAAACTTCAGTTCCTACACACCAACATCTGTTTCAAGAGCTGCAGGGTTCACACAAAGTTTTCTAACTTCCTCTGCACCACAGACTGTTTATAAAAAGCTCTGCACACAGCGTCCAGCACACAAACAATAAGAAGTGACAGTATGTTGTCGATCGTTTGAGGAGGATCGACACTTGAGAAAAACATGACACAATTCAGTTTGTGTTTTTACTGTAATAACTGAAATCATTTGTATTTTCTTTTTATTTCAGCCCAATGTACTTCACTTCGTAAGTAAAACTTCTACTTCTATTCTGTTTTCTTTTTATACTAACATGCTTTATGAGGACATCACGTCACGTTTGCACAGCAGCTGAAAGTACTAACATGTCCAGTTTTATAAAACACCCCCAACACCTCTTTGGTCCACTTTGTACTGGTCCACTTTGTACTGGTCCACTTTGTACTGGTCCACTTTGTACTGGTCCACTTTGTACTGGTCCACACCAGCAACAGTCAGGGAGGCGTTATGTTTTCAGGCTGTTCATCCGTTCGTCCTCATCTCGTGAACACGATATCTCAGGAATGCCTCGAGGGAATTTCTTCAAAATTTCCACAAATGTTCACTCAGGCCTTGTCTACACTACTGCCCGTATTTATTTCAATGGATATGAGGCTCCCCACAGGAACCTGACCCAGTGCAGGACTCTAGTAAACCCTCTGTAGATTAGATAGGGTTGATTTCGTGCTGAAGAGAGTTTTCAGGACTGTTCCCTGCAGTGTTGGTTGTTTGTAATAAAAGTGTCTGTTCAGAGGAGGATGGACTAACGATGTGTTTCTGACCTCACAGCTGTAAAAGATCCAGGTGCCTCACAGCCGCTGAGATCAGGTGAACGAGGTTCTAATTCTCCAAGTGAGACGTCCTCCTGAACACAGTGAGTTGCTTCATCTGTTAAACAAAACTGCCTCAAACTAAGTGCAAAGTAACATATGTGTGATCATGTGTAAAACCTCTGTTTTAATTCCAAATAAAAAAATCTGCTGAGAGCAAGGCACAGATCAGAAACCTTCACGTTAATAGGACAGATTAAATGTTGAATTAAAACTCAAATATCAGCAGTGACACAACAATTCAAATGTTAATAAACCCGATATTTAGGGCTTATCAAGTTAAGATCAGTGTATTTTTTCTGAGTAAACTTTAATTTCACTGAGAGAATCATGGAAATATTAGGTCTCAATACTGTAAATACATAAAATACGTGGCTTTGTGGAACTGAACATTTCATTTTTATTTATTTTTTCTCTCTTTAGGTTGATGGACGAGAAGCAGTGTCACCACAGTCTCCCCCTTACGCTGGGAACTCATTGATTATTAATCACTCAAATCATAAACTGATATTCAGGGTCAGACATTGATTGAAATACCCCATGGTGGCGTTGATTAAATTTTATCTTTTAGTTAAAAATAAGAAATGTAAACCTCCCTCTGATAAATGTTTGTTTAAATATTGGTAAATCAAATGAGGATTATTACTTTTTCTTTACCTGGAGTGAAGTAAAACACATTTTCAAAAACAATGAAAGTATCACAACACTGTTCACATGCAGTTAATTTAAAGTTCATCTTAGTTACAGTTTTATATTCCTGGTGTTGGGGCATCCTTGTAAAATCATTAAAATAATACAAATCTAAATATACATATATAGACACCCACACATCCTCATTTTAGGGTCTGGAAATATAATCTGTCTCATGATTCCATAAATCTGTTGGTATGTGACTCACGTATCTCGAGAACCGTTCATTTTATCAGCTTCACACTTGACCTGTGTGTTGTTAAGGGCCCAAGGAAGTGCAGTGTTGAATCTGGTGGGATTTGGACAAGTGATGCAATCAATGTTAATAGAATTCAAATAAACAGGCGACCAGAGCTCTGTAGCAGCTGCGGCTGGGACTCGTCAACGTGAGTGACTTTGTTGATCGGGACGACAACAGCTGATTCTCCAGTTGTGGTTCTGCAGACGGTCGAGCTTCACTGAGCTTTGAACAAACAGGTGAACGGCTCTTTGTGAGTCCAGCAGCAGCTCTTTGTCTGTCGCTGCTCAGATTACTGCAGGTCACTTTGACAGTTTCACAAAGTTGTTCATTATCACTGTGGTGAATCATCTTGATAATTCGACTCAGACACAAATCATCCAGTTAATGATTCAATTTAATTTTCCAGGAAATACACTGATTCATGATTTATACAAAGTAACATCAAATTACACACAATAATGAGTTGTTGTCACACACAGACACACAACACGAGCATCAGTACAAAATTTGCTTTCCAGTTAAATATTCTGATTTGATTTTATTTCTAATTTGGCCTGAACAAGAAATGAATTAATCAAGAGTTGCTTGTTTTGTTTTTGTTTGGTTATATTCATGCTTTGCTGTGTTCTTAACCTTTAAAGTTCATTTTAGTGGAGATTATCAAAGGGTTGTGGGATGTTTTAAGTATCTCAAATGAAATGTTGTTAATTTTCCTGTTAGTTTTTAGGGACAAGGGACTTTTCTGTTTTAGCCTTGTTAACATTTACACTGCAAAAATGAAAAGGTTCGAACAGCGCAAAATTACTGAACTTATCTTTCGTGAGTTTAAAAACTTCACATTTTCTCAAAGCTGCGAGTTCTAGTGTCCCTGCTCGTCAGGCTCCAGAGGATTCAAGCAGTTTATTCCACATGCAGACGTGAAGTTGATCACCCTGAGCAGTGATGTTCTCCATATGAACATTTGAATACATTGATATCGTCTTGTTGACCACTCAGACACTTTACCGTACTCACTCAGTCACATTCACTCACTCAGTGTTTTTTCTGTCACACGTCAATCACACACATTGTCCACGAAGCTGTCAGGGGTAGTTTTAGCGTTCTCTGTCTTGCTTATGGACACTTGGGCATGCGGACTGGAGTAGCTGGGGATCGAACCTGTGCCCCTCTGGTTAGTGGACGATCCGGTCTACCTCCTGAGCCACAGCCGCCAAAATATGCAGCTGCAGAACCAGATTTTCTGTCCTGTATTCAACCTAAACACTCACCTTCATGACGTTAGGTCACGTTTCCCCTGATGAGACATGAGACGTGTCATATCACAAACGTACCATTTTGTGTTTTGCCAACATAACTTCACAAACTTTACAAATTTAACTTAGTAAAGTTAGTTGAAGCAAATACGTTTACAAACCCATTAAATATTCTCTGTTGATTATATTTAGAAATCGCAGTAACGCAATTTCAAGTTTTCATTTTTACAGTGTAGAAACTGAACGTTGAGGCTCAATTTTTCTTCTTGTGTTGGGTTTTTATAGATAAATGTTAAATTAAGATGCTTTGCTGTTTCATTCCCTTTGTACTTCTGTTTTTAATAAAGTCTCTGATCTTCTCTGGGATTTCTGCCTCTGTGTTATTCAACTTGTAGAAAAGTTCAACACATCTGTGTAAGTTCAAATGTTCATTATTGTCCCAGAGAATAAACTAATGTGGATTTGACCGGTAAGAGCAGAAAGGAAAAAGCTATTTGGTCAAACCTGTGACTCTCAACAGGAAAATGACAAAGACATTTTACACATGACAAGAAAATGATTGTGGTGGTTTTATTATGAAGTAAATTCTCATGTTTGATTTGCTGCTGTCTTTAATAATCTCATTATTATTATTATACAGTTGTTTTTGTAGTCGTGTGTAAAACCACTTTGTGATTGAGTGTGTTTTCATTATCAGACATGAGCAGATCCACTGATCTCTCGCTCACACTCACTCAGATCAGAGCGGTGCTTTGCTTCTTCCTGGGAAAACTGAAATCTGCCCGGAAACTGATGACATCGGAACTGTGAAGGAATTAGTTTTTAGGCTCAACTAGATGTAATGTGGGGAGCGGCTGCTGAGCTTTGAGTGGCGAGACATGTTTAGCTTGATGCTCCGTGGACGAGGTGGAAGCAGCAAAGGAGGGTTGAGCACTCTCCTCTTCATCATCGTCAAGGACTATGATCTTATCCGCCATCGAGGCGGGAGCCACCGCCATCCAAAACACTCCTTATTTCTGCTTTCAGGAAATACAAACAGGAGAATGTTGATCAAGGAAGCCGATACTGCAGGATGTCGTATAATCAACAGACAGCTGGAACATTTAGATCAGACAGGAAATATGACAGCTTCTGTGATGATAGACTAATAACAGTAACACACAAAGAACAAAATTACTTTTTCAGCACTCGCATCTCAATAAAACTAAACAAAGCAGCAACAATAAGTGTATTGATCTATTCGTCAAGATTAATCAGCAACTATTATCATAATCAAATACTTGTTCCTGGTGTCAAAGATGTTTTTTTCACCATTGTCTGGTTACTTGTATGATTTTGAGCAAGATCACAAACAAACTACTTGATGGATTATAAATTAGACTTGGTGGAAGGATGTGTTCTGGGCCAGGCAAGAACTCGTTACATTTTGGGTGCGGAATGGGATTGTGGACAGATCCAGGAATGTTTTTCACTTTACATTGTGAGATAGTTTTTTGTTTGTTTGTTCCAGATTCTTAAATATGAAGATTGGATGTTTTCTGTCATGCATGATGGTAAAATCTAACAAAAACAAGGTGATTAATAGAAGCTTATCTGTTGATGGAAATAATCGTAACAGCAGGTCTAAACTTTAAAGATTTTGTAAGCAGTTGCCCCAGACAATACATTCTGGAACCGATACCAAGATGGTTGTTTTTCCTGCAATATGAGAAATGCATCAATGTTTGGAACAGAACAGGTTTCTCGTTCAACAAAAGACACAAGTCATAGAAAAAAAATAGACTAAAATTGTCAGAAATGAGGTAAATCAGGAAGTAGCGTGGTAGCTGAAGAGAAAACGATTTGTTGCACAGTCCTCTTGTAAAGCATGACTATGACATCACGCAGGTCAGAACGAGGTAGACAAAAGAATAAAACATAATAAAAGGCAATAGAATTCAAATTAAACAAATTATAAATATGAAAGTTGTATCTAATGTATGTACATTAGATACAACTTTCCTGTAGTGGTTTAGAAATGTTTGAAATAAACTGACAGTGAACTACAACATTTCTTTTGACTTATTAATCATTTGGAGATGTTTCTCAGACACAATTACCCAAGATGCTCTGGCTCAAGCTTCCACGAGCTGAAGACTTGTGGGTATTCTTTGTCTCCTGTGGAAGATCGGGGACTATTTGAGGGGGTTTGAGCTCCTGACCAGAAACAACCAGCACATTTAAAGACACCATGGTGGTGGACATTGTCCCTATTGTGTCCGTTTACAGGCCAAATGTGCATCAGGACAGTCATCACCACAGCAGCCTCACACAGAAACACAGAGCCACGACGCTCTGGTTCCTCCCGAGCCCCACGACGGTGTGCACGAACACGGGCAACACACAGTGAAGGGGTCGAGCTCGGTGACAGGACGGAGCAGGACAGACGGAGAGCGGACAAAGATGGAGGATGTGCTCCTTGACACGGGCGGAGACATACTCACACACACTGACCTCTTGTTCACGGGCTTGAGTTTGACGGGACGACAAAGGAGGAAAAGCTCCTTCCCGACGCATCGTCACAACACTGGCTCACAGCGGTTAGCGTTAGTTGCATCGCGCTGGGACTTCGCTAAGTGAGAATAACGAACCGGAAGAAAAGTCCACATGCTGCGTTTTCTGTGAATTCACATAACGAATAAAACCAACGAAGCGGGAGACTCGAGAATATCGTGATTTGAATCCCGCAGACTTTGAGTTTAAAAAACAAAAACAACGCTCGGTCAACTTCGCTGGAGATTCCAGGTCGAAAATGTACCCGCTAAAGTCCGCCCAGCATCGTCTCCTCTGATTGGTTGAGGCTGAGTAATGTCGACACCCATTGGATGATTTCAGACCATTAAGAACCGTTGATAAATTTAGATATGTTTTTTTTATCTGTTTAAAAAACAGCTTTGACAAAATTAAATGATTGCATGAAAAGATTAGAATCTAATTTCATTAATGATTTTATCAAATTTAGACTTAAGGCTGTAAAATTCAAAGACGTGTATAAAGCTATAGATTAATCTAAAATACAACGAAAATAGTTTAAATCTCAACTCACATTTAATTAGTAATTATATATATATATAGAAAAGCCTTTCTATAATGATTCAAGTATATTCTGAGTTCAGGTTTTAATCTAATTCTGTACAAGATGGTGTACGTTCACTACGCCGTTTTATTCTGAAAAGGACAACGGAAGTCACATTGTCTCATAATACTGGTTTAGGGTCCCCTTGTTTTTTTAAAGTACCGGTCACAATAGTTATCATAATAATGTTCCATATATTTTAGTCATGAATGTACATGAAGCATTTATATTTATTTTTAATACAATGTACAAATTGTGCACTGTTTTATTTGCACAATGTGGTGCACAAGAATGGTCCCACCCCTCCACAAAGTTTCATGTTAAGTTTTTGTCTAATCTTGCAAACACACAAACAAACACACAAACAAACAAATGCAGACGAAAACAACCTCCCTGAAGTAATAAAACTGAGGAGAAACCGAAACGAAAAAATCAACCCCACTAGAAGTTGACAGCAAAAAATATTCTATTCCAAGCACATGTTTAGTTAAACTGTCTGTTTGTTCTAAATGGATTAGATTCATTAATTGATCTAAATACGAATTTATGTATAAATTACTTAATTACTACTAATAAATGTGTATTTAGGTTTTCTTTTGATGTCCCCCCTTTAAAAACAACATCATCATTATTATTATGAATTCTCTGCCGAGGAGGACAAGGAGCCTCAGTGTCCTGAAAGAGACAAATGAAACCATCAGTGTGATCCGCCCTCAGATCAAGCATCAAGACTCAGTGTCATATAACCAAAGCAAAGCAAACAGTCATGTGATTTACCAGAAACAGGGATGTGCTGTTTGTGCCTGGTGGGGGCGCTGTGGCACTGTGACCGAGAACTGAACAAGAGATCTAACCCAAACACACACACACATATAAACACTGTCCTCCTCCATGATTTCAGAGGACATTATATGGACTTACATTGATTTTCTGGAGACGTACTCAAACCTTCAGTCCTACCTTTAAACTAAACCTTCAGTAAAACCTTATCCAAAACCAAAGTATAATATAATATACTATATATATATAACAACACATCAAGTCTGGTTTGGGCCACTTAAGATAAGTCGTCTCATTAAACTTACATTATTTCCCTTAAACACCTGTTCAAGGCTCAATCTGGTGTAATGATCCAATATTCCTCTAAAAGAAATGATTGGAGAAGAGAAACATTTGAAATGAGCAGGAGAACTTTGTTGTTTCTTTAATCCTCTCACACACGACCCCTCAGGTGTGTGTTGGGACCTTTAAAGTGGGACAGAGCCCAGGTTCTCAATGAGTGGACATCACTACCTCACAGTATATTTGTTTAACTGTCTCGGTGAACTCTTATGGTCGAGTGTGGGATGAGCCTTCGTCAACCAAGCCTCAGTGTCAAACATCGATTCAGTGGAACACGAATGATGCGACATTTTACAAAGTGCTTGGTGAACAGAAAGTCGAGAGTGAAACAGAAATGAAACACGACATCAGCTGTTCAAACATCAACAGAAGAGTTAAATTTCTCTTGTCTGAGCAGTTTTCAGCAACACAACAGAACTGAGTCTGATGCTTGTGTTCTCTTTCTGCTTTGGTTTTATTATTTAACTTGTGAGTAAAACAGACGTAAAATATGGCTTCACGTTCACTATCTTGTGTTATTATATTGTCTGTCTTAACAATGGGGCTCATCTGTGTTAGTTAGTTGTTTGCCTCTGTGGGGGGGCTTGTTTTCAGGTTGTCTGTCCGTCCGTCCCATACTCATGACTTGAGATATATCTGGGATTCCTTGAGGGAGTTTCTTAAAATTTGGTACAAATTCTGGACGAACTGATTAGTTTTGGTGGTCAAAGGTCAAAGGTGAAGTTCACCTGGACTCACAAAATATGTTTTTGGCCTCTTGAATGTGACCTCTGACCTCTGGGAGGGAATTTCTTCAATTTGAGATGAACTGGTTAGATTTTAGAGGTCAAAAGTAAAGGTCATGGTGACCTCGTATGAATCTGGAAAAATAAATGTGTAGAAAGATGTAGACAGAAACTGCACTGGTACAAATACATTATCCTACAAGTACAATAATCCTATAAACAGATTATCTTACAAATGTGTTGCACTACATATAAATGATCTTAAAAATATATTATCCTCCAAATACATTATCCTACAAGTACAATATCCTACAAATACATTATCATACAAGTACAATATCCTACAAGTACAATATCCTACAAATACATTATCATACAAGTACATATCCTACAAGTACAATATCCTACAAATACATTATCATACAAGTACAATATCCTACAAATACATTATCATACAAGTACAATATCTGAGTAATACATTATCCTACAAATACATTATCATACAAGTACAATATCCTACAAATACATTATCATACAAGTACAATATCTGACTGATACATTATCCTACAAGTACAATATCCTACAAATACAATAATACAATAAACACATTATCTTACAAATGTGTTGCACTACGTATAAATTATCTTAAAACTATATAATTCGACTATACAGGGTGTGAAGTTATAACACTACGCAGTTCGTTACTTTCACTTTTCCTTTTACAACCTCAGTTGCTGAGTTTCACCCAGTTTTAAGTGACGTAGAGGCTGATCCTAATTTCCCATTGGCTCAGAGGATGTCCCCGCCCCACAGTTTGTCCTCGTTTCCCCTGTTTTCGTCTCTTTTCGCCACGGTCCGTCTCTCTGTGGAGAAAAGAGCTCATCTACCTTCAGCCCAGCAAAGAGGAATACACCACCGCTCACCATGTTCACTGTACTGTCCCTGCTTCTCCTGGCAGGAGCACACAGCGCGACGGCACGTGAGTTAAAGTCCACGTTTCTACTTTATTATTTCAGACTTAGTTGTTCATGACGTGTCTCATGTTTCATGTTGGTTTATAAAAAGTTGTGAAGAAATAACAGGTTCAGTCCGTTGATATGAATCAAGCCTGTTATTTATGTAAATATATATATTTTAACATCATTTTAATTATTTATGATTCATCTCCCAGCGACTCAAACACCTCAGTTATTCATCTAAACTGTGTAAACTGACAAATATGGCGACGACTCAGGTTTGGTTTTTTTTATTGTAGTCAGTAGATGGCGCTGTTTCCATAGTAACAGGAAGCTGCTGAGGACAAACAGCTTCCTGCTTTGTTGGTACAATGTTCAACATCATTTAGGCTGATAAAGACCGTGAGTAACATCACTGACATGAGATATTACTAATTAATGATCTGTTATCAATGTGACCTCCTCCTCCAATACAATCAACACACATTGTTACTAATACAAAACACAAATTCATCTCTAATGTAAATGATGTCAGTGAAAAGAGGCAGGGAGACAAAGAATCAGGACGAGGCTGCCTCCATGATGAATACATGACAGATGTCTGTTAATACTTTCTAATGTGATAACATCTGCACTGAAGCCTGACTGCTTGATGTGAGTCTGTCACAGATATGAAGGTATCAGCCTTTATGTTTGCTCACATGCACCAATTGTATTTTTACAGAATAAACAAAGAAGATGTGCATTTATCTTTACATTTAAAAAAATGTATAAAAAAAAACATACATTTTATTTTCTTAATTCAAGTTCTGTTTGGACGCATTATCAGATTTATAGTTATTTATAATGAAGCTTATGTTTAACATTGAAACATCAAGTCTCAATTACATGTCTTTGTCATAAGTATTTGACTTTGACATCTTAGGAATCAGAGCCAAACACACAGATGAATTATTTTCAGTCGATGGATCTGAATCAGAAATGTTGTTGACAACCTAATGAGTCAGTGTGATGCAGGGGGCTTGTTTGTGAGCCCCACTACCATGGGGAAAAAACTGTTCAGGTGGCGCGAGGTTTTGGTCTTGATGGCCCGGAAAAAGGTTCCGGGCCTTCTTGACTCTCAGTGATTTATAAAACAGTCTGAAAACTAAAGTCATGACTTGAACTTTTTCTTGCAGGGATTCACTCTATGAAGTATTTCTACACTGGGTCCTCTCAAGTCCCAAACTTTCCAGAGTTTTTGGCTGTTGGTTTGGTTGATGACGTTCAGATCGATCACTATGACAGCAACACAAAGAAATCAGAACCCAGACAGGACTGGATGTTAAACGCAAATGATGCAGAGTTCTGGGAGAAGGAGACTCAGATTGCTTTGGGTAAACAGCAGCTCTTCAAAAACAACATGGAAATCTTAAAGGAACGCTTCAACCAAACTGGAGGTTTGTTTACATTTCACTCTCTAATAATAACACAACACATACACATACACATACACACACTCACACACACACACACACACACACACACACACACAATCACACTCACACACCAAAACATACACACACTCTCTCACACACATACACACAATCACACTCACACACACACATAAAGGCACGCACACACACACTCACACATTCTTACACACACTCACACACATAAACACACACAAACGCAGACACACAATCAACCTCACACACATAAACACACACACACACAATCACATTCACACACACACACTCTCACAGAAACAATTACACTAACACACCAAAACATGCACACACTCACACTCACACACAAAAACATGCACACACAATCACACACACACACAAAATAACACACTCTCACACACCAAAACATGCACACACAATCACGCACACACAATCACATTCACACACACGTACACGATCACACTCACACACACAAACGCACTAACACGATCACATGCACACGCACACAACCACACTCACACACAATCACATTTACACACACAATCACACACACACAGAAACGCACGCAAAACACACACACATTCACACACACACACACATAAGCACACTCACACACACTCAGATATACTCACAGACACACATACACACACACACAAACACAAAAACACACACAGACACACACTCTCACACACAGACACTCACAAACACACACACTCACACATAACACACACACACACAATTCACACACACTCACACACACACAATCATACTCACACATAAACACACTCACACACACACAATCTCACTCACACACACACTCACACATTTACACACACTCTCACACACAATCTCACTCACACACACACACACAGACATTTTCATTCATTAGATTTGATCCAAAATATTTACAAATTAATCAAACTTGTGATCAATAGATTTTTAAATGATCAGAATTTTTTATCAAGTAAAAATCTCAGATGTTTTGTGATGTTTCTTAAATATTAGAATTTGTTGCTTCTCGTACTTTTAGATGAATTAAAAACAATCACAGACATTTTCACTACTTTCTGATATTTTCTTCAGTTTAAACAAGTAATTGATGAATTAAAAAAATAGATAATCAACAAGAATGATTAGTTTGAACCTTAAATATATGAAATAAACAGCAGAGCAACAGATGAACGTCCCTGTGCTGACCACAGTGTGTCCACAAAGTAATAAACACAGCAGAGAATTACACGTTAGATTAGATTCACCCAAACACAGAGTCAAAGCCAGAAGACATTTATATACTGTAGTGCTGAAAAAGACATTTAACTTATGACTTGATCAGCAGAAAATAATAAAGATCAACAACTGTGAATTAGTTGTTATCAGTAAACTCTGTGGAAGGATGTGTTGTGGGTCAGAGAAGAACTCATGAAACTCAGGAGCAGATCAGGGGCTGATCCAGGAACAGCTTTTATCTCTTTGGGTTTTTCAACGTTTTCCTTGATTTTCAGAGAGTAACTCGCGGATCTTGATGAAACAAATAAGACACGTTTAGGGGACTGATACTTATGAGTGACTGTTGGGCCTTGGTGGAGGTTTGTGTTCTACTGAGGGAGGTTCTAGTTTGATGCTACAGAAATATGTGTGTGTGTGTGAGAGAGAGAGAGAGTGTGAGTTTGTGTGTGTGAGGGAGAGAGTACCAGCAGATGTCTGGATGTGAAATGACCGATGAGAATGGGAGGAAGCAATGGGTTCTCAGCAGTATGGCAGGATGGGAGAAGACTTACATCATTGACCTTGGAGACAAGAGACGTGGATCGTCAATATCACAGAGTGTCATCACCAAACTGGGAAGTGGGACTCAGATAAAGCCGATCTCCCGTATCAAAGAACAACTCCTCCAGCTGTGTCTCCTGGCTGAAGAAGCACCTGGAGTAGGGAGGAGCTCTGCTGAGAGAACAGTGACATCACAGAACCTCCACTAAACTTAATGTTCCTCTTCTTTTCCTCTGTATAAGCGTAACGAGAAACACACAGAAGCCTCTCTCTCTCTCTCTCTCTCTCTCTCTCTCTCTCTCTCTCCTTCTCCCTCTCTCCCTCTCCCTCCCTCCCTCCTCCCTTCTTCTCTCCTCCCTCCCTCTCTTCTCTCTCCTCCTCTCTCTCTCCTTTCCTCTCTCTCTCTCTCCTTCTCCCTCTCTCTCCCTTCTCCTCCCTCCCCTCTCCTCTCCTCCCACTCCTCCTCCTTCTCTTCTGGAGGTCATGTCACAGGGACATTTTTGCTTTGTGAAGGTGGAGATTCTCTGCTGCCACCATCAAGGAAACTCTTTCACATTTGACACAAACATTCACTTTGACTTACAAAGGAACTAATAAATTTTGTGATAAAGGTCAAAAAGGTCAAGCGCTAGAAGCGTATTAAAGTATGTTTATGTTTTTTTGAACATGATATCATAAGATCAGCTTCACATTGGGGTACAAACATTTCACATGTGACTTAAAGATTGGAATGGTTACTGATTAGATTCTTGGTGCCTGGGGTCAAAGGTCATAACATAGTACTCATAGCAGCTGGGAATAAAATATATAATAGTATCTGTCTCCTAGAAACTTCTATTACTCCAAGCACAGTTCACTCTGGAGTCACTGGATGAATGACTTCAGACCTATCCTGAAGGATGCCTACCCTGAATTGAGACCCAAATGAGTGTCCTCCTCCCTCACTGCCCGATCAATGGTACTACTTTCTTTAACAAAAAATACCAACATTAATCAGAAGTGATCAGGATTCTGTCCACTACAGAAGTTTACTTTTACAAATACTTTTGATATAAAAACCTGTCAATAAATACTGTGATATTTTTAATGTCATATCGCTCCACCCCCAGTGTCTTTGCATCACTAGCCTCTGTCTCTCACTCACATCTCAGTTTGTTCACTTGTCTCGCACATTAACAGACATGACTAATGCAATAATGAATCAAACAGAATGATGTTGCTAATAGTGCAGAATACATTATAATAACTCTATAAACTGTCTTTCTTTCTCCTCCCCAGAGCTTCCCAGGATTTCTCTCCAGAAGTCTCCCTCCAGTCAGCTACGCTACAGGCTCCCTTCCGACAGCCGTTCGCGAGAAGACTTTATGAGCTTCATGAGGACGTGACTTCGGAGAGGTCCTCCCCAACTATGACGGGACCTTCCAGATGAGCTGACCTGACGGCTCATCAATCTCCTGAAGACCGGGAGGAGGTGCACGACTGTGCGTTCCAGATCTCTGGTGTGAAGGAGGACATCGTCACCAAACTGGACAAAGACTCCTAGTCTAGTCCAACAGAGGTGAGATTGAACCAGTGATGACGCTGGGATGCCACACATTTCATCTAAGGCCAAATAGTCCGGCAGGCTGCAGCCAGAGTGATGTAGCAGGAGAAGTTTTTTTTCATCAATGTATATGAATAAGTTTAGATCAGGTGTTGAACCAGCATGTGCCCTCTCTTCATCATGTGACCTCTGTGCACCCTGTTTTAATGCTCCAACAGTGTTCGAGGATTTTATTACTATTATTATTATCATTGACCAACGAGATTTACATATTTATAAATGTTTGAAATTGATCGTATGATTGTATGATCTTTATCTCATGGCGGCGGTTTCTTCAGGTCTCAACTAGAGCCAGACTGATTTATCATTGGTCAGGATGTGAGCTTCTCTACAGACACACTGGGATCAGGGTGGATGTTTGATATGAAACTTTTATTCCTACAGCTAATGAAGTAGAAAACAAACAACAATTTTCAAGTTTTACCTCGAAAGTAATAATACATTTCAGGACATTTCACACAAATATAACTATTTCATCCATTGACTATAAATAAAGATGGGACTTGGCTACGACGGCTCTCAGAAGTGGACAGCCATCTTGTCATGATTGATTTACAAAAAAACAGGGGGAGCTGTCACACTGACAGCCCGCGACGACAGCCTATGATTGACAGGAGATGGTGGTATTGGTGCGACTTCCGCGGTCATGGCTCTATTCTCTTCCGTTTTACTACTGCACAGAGTCCAAATGTGCAAGATGGCATGTTGTATTCGGGATATTTAGTTTACTTCGGTGTGGAGGAAGGGAGACGTGTCGTCTGTGTTCATTTCCCATTGTCTAAGGATTTCAACATGTGAACACTATAGGCCACTGTTAAGACTGAACATGCCTGTTGCAGAATATTTATGTCCATGAAATGATTTAGCTACTGAAGGCAAAAGTTTTAAGACAAACCAGCGTGAATAAGCACAGATACTGTCATTATGTACAGGAAGAAAACCCAGAAAATAAACAGCAGGGACAAACTCACGTTTAGTGTCTGTGTGTGCTTTGTTAGTCTCTAGGACAGGATTGTGTCTAGAGATTCTTGTCGTCCAAATCCCGGGTTTCATCTGTTCAGGCTGTGATGCTTTTGTTTTTTTATTCCGCCAACAGAGAAGCCCAAACCCACTGACCACCATCATCATCATTTGTTGCAGTGGTTTCTCGCTGCCGCCAGCTGTCATTGATCTACTGTACAGGAAGAAGAAAGGTGAGAGACCAAACACAGGCTTTGTCCAATATTTTTCTTGGTAGTTTTGATTTTAGACTTTCTAATTAATGCTCGGCTCAGACTCAAACCCCATGAAACAAACCTGCCTCACACACCAACATCTGTTTCAAGAGCTGCAGGGTTCACACAAAGTTTTAACTTCCCTTCTGCACCACAGACTGTTTATAAAAAGCTCAGCATTATAGCGCTCCAGTACTCAAACGATAAGAAGTGACAGGTTGGGTTGTCGATCGCTTGAGGAGGATCACACTTAGAAAACGACTTAATAATAATTCAGTTTGTGTTTTTACTGTATTGAACTCTGAAATCATTTGTATTTTTCTTTATTTCAGCCCAATGTACTACTTCGTATAAATTTCTACTTATTCTTTTATATCAACATGCTATGGAGGACATCACGTCGCTGCAGCAGCTAAAAGTACTTAACATGTTCAGTTTTGAGTAAAACAGACTTTCTTAACACTCTCTTCTTGGTCTACTTGTACTTGGGTCCACTCTACACCTGGTCCACTACACTGGTCCACTTTGTACTTCTGGTCTACACCGCGACAGCCAGGGGAGGCAAGGCCAGGTTTTCAGGCCAGCCATCTGCTCATTCCCATTCAGTGAGAACACGATATCCTCAGGAACGCCCTTATAAACTCCCTTCAAAATTCCCCACAAATGTTCACTCAGGCCTTGTCTACACTACTGCCTATATTTATTTCAGTGGATATGAGGCTCCCCACAGAAACTTTGGACCCAGTGCAGGATTTAGGAACCCTTCCAGAGACGACAGGGTTCATTTGTGTTAAGATATTTTCAGACCGTCCCCCAAGTGTTATTGTTTGTAATAAGTGCCTGTTCAGAGGAGTGATGGACTAACGCGTTTTCTGACCTTCGTTGCGCTGGAAAGATCCAGGTGGCTGCTTACAGCCATGAGATCAAAGCAAACCATGTCCTACTCCCGGGCGAGACGCCTCTGAACACAGTGAGTTAAGCTTCATCTGTTCAACAAAACTGCCTTCAAACTATGGTGCACATGTGACCAAAAAACTTTCTTTTCTTGTTGATTATAGGTACAAATTTGCTGGAGAGTAAGGCACAGATCAGAACCGCTAATCGGATACACAATGTTGAATTAAAACTCAAATATCAGCAGTGACATAACACCAAATGTTAATAAACCTAATATTTAGGCTGATTGGCAGATCAGTGTATTTTCTTGAGTTATCTCACTGTATTGAGAATCATGGAAATATTAGGTTTCAATACTGTACACATAAACACGTGGGCTTAGAACTGGAACATTTACTTATGATGTTTTCCAGTTTATTTAATTGCAGCCAGTCACCATTGTCCTCCCTTACCAAACCCACGATTATTCTTAATACTAAATTACAAACTATTATTCAGGTCAGGACATTGATTGAAGACAATAATATTAAAATTTAAAATAAATGTATAAATATGAAAATAAAAGGTGGCGTTGATTAATTTGATCTTTAGTTAAAATAAGAATGTAACCTTCTTCTGATAAATGCTGTTAAATATTGGTAAATCAAATGGAGGGATTACTTTTCCTTTACCCGAGTGAAGTGAAAACACATTTTTAAATAATGAAAGTATCAAATGACTGTCTGGCTACGCAGTTAATTTAAAAGATCATCTGATATGGAAGTTTTATATTCCCAGTGTTAGCATCCTTTGTAAAATCATTTAAATAAGGCAACGAAATATACACATAGTTAACACCACACATCCTCATCTTAGGGTCTGGAAATATAATTTGTCTATGATCCCACAACCCAGTAGTGGGACGCGTATTCGAGAACTGAATGATCGATTAAAGCCTACACTTTGACTCGGGAAGGGCTGCTAGTTGCATTCATGAAGCGGCAGTGTTGAACTGTGGACTTGGACAAGTGACAAGCACCAATGTTAGTAGAATTCAAATAAACAGGCGATCAGAGTTTCTGTAGCAGCTAAGTGGCTGGGACTTTTTCAGCTTGGGAGTGACTTGTTGATCGGGACGACACAGCTGATTCTTCCAGTTGCAGGTTCTGCAGGATTGCCCAGCTCAACCTCGAGCCTGAACAAAACAGGAGAACGGGCTTTGTGGAGTTCAGTAGCAGTTTTCTGTGAGCCTAGCAGTTGTTTAGATATTGTGGTCACTTTTGAGCTGCCTCACAAAGCGTTAATCACTTCAGGCAACCGCTGGACACCCGACCCAGACACAAATCATCCAGTTAATGATCCAATTTACTTCTTCTGCGAAATACACTGATTCAAGCAGACGTGCATACGTAAGCAATATCAAATTCACACATTACCAATGAGTTGTTGTTAATGACACACAAACACGGTGATTAGTACAAAATTTGCCTAGCAATATTCTGATTTGGATTTTATTTCTAATTTGGTTTGAACAAGAAACAAATTAATCAAGAGTTGTTGTTTTGTTTTGTTTAGTTACATCTGCCCTGGGCCGCCTCAACCCTGGAAACCATTCAGTATTTCATAAAAGGCTGTGGATGTCGGCGATTCTATGAAATGCTGTTAATTTTCCTGTTAGTTTTAGGACAAGCGACCTTCGTTTTACTTTAAGCAACATCTACACTGCAAAAACGCAGTGCCGTCCTAACAAACGCTAAAATTACCGAACTTATCTTCACAAGCTCTAAAACTTCACATTTTCTCAAAGCCGCTAGCCCCAGTGTCCCTGCTCAGGCCCAGAGGATCTCAAGCAGCTGATTCCATTACGCAGACGTGAAGTTGATCAATCTGAGCAGTGATGTTCTCCACATGAACATCTGAACACACTGACACAACCAGTTGACCACCTGACACTTCACCGCATCTACTCAAACACATTCACTCACCATACAAGTGTTTGTTCTAGTCACGTCAATCACACACAAATACCGTCCGCCTAAGCTTGTCAGGGGTAGTTTAGCTGCCCAGGTCTTCGTTTATGATTGGGACAAGATGCCATGGATCGATGCAGCTGGGGATCGTAACTGTGCCTCTGGTTGGGGTGGACGATCTGCTCATTTCGGTTTTTGCCAGCTGAATATGCAGCTGCAGAACTAGATTTTCTGGTCCTGTATTCAACCGAAATATCACCTTCATGACGTTAGGTCACGCTTCCCGATGAGACATGAGACGGTTGTATCACAACCAGCACTATTTGTGTTTTGTTAACATAACTTCACAACCTTTACAAATTTAACTTAGTAAAGTTAGCCGAAGCCAAAACACGCCACAAACCTAATAAAATCATTCCCTGCCGATTGTGATTTCAGAAACTATAACCAAATTTCAAGTTTTTCATTTTTACAGTGCAGAAACCGAACGCTGAGGGCTCAATTTTCTCTCTCTTGTGTTGGGTTTTTATAGATAAATGTTAAATTAAGATGTTTTTGCTGTTTATCTCTTTGTGCTTCTGTTTCTAATAAAGTCCTTGATGTTTTCCAGATTTCTGCCTCTGTGTTATCCAACTTGGTAGAAAAGTTCAACACATCTGTGTAAGTTCAAATGTCCATTACTGTCCCAGAGAATAAAACTAATGTGGATTTGACTGCAGAGCAGAAAGGAAAAAAGCTATTTGTCAACTTGTGACTCTCAACAGGAAAATGACAAAGACATTTACACATGACAAGAAATGACTGTGGTGGTTTTATTATGAAGTAAATTCTCATGTTTGATTTGCTGCTGTCTTACACCCCATTATTGGCTATACAGTTGTTTTTGTAGTTGTGTAAAACCCACTTTGGTGTGATTGAGGTGTTTTCACATCGCAGACATGAGCAGATCCCACTGACTTCTCGCCTCACACTCACTAGATCAGAGCGGCGCTTTATTTCTTCCCGAAAACTGAAATCTGCCCGAAACTGATGACATCGGAACTGTGAAGAATTGGGTTTTAGGCCTAACTTAGATGTACTGCAGAGCGGGTTGCTGAGCTTTGAGTGGCGAGAGACATGCCTAGCCTGGATGCCCGTGGACGAGGTGGAAGCAGCAAAGGAGGGTTGAGCACTTCTTCTATCATCGTCAGCACTATGATCTTATCCGCTATCGAGGCGGAGCTACCGCCATCCAAACACTCCTTATTTCTTCTGGTTTCAGGAAATACAAACAGGAGAATGCAGGATTGAGGAAGCGATATCGCAGGGATGAGTCGAGTAATCAACAGACAGTTGAACATTTAGACTGTGGACAGGAAATATGACAGCCTGTGATGATAGATTAATAATAGTAACACACAAAGAACAAAAATTACTTTTTCAGCATCATATCTCAATAAACTAAATGTTAAGCAACAATAAGTGTATTGATCTATTCGCGAAGATTAATCAGCAAACTAGTTATCATAATCAAATACTCTGTTCCCGGTGTCAAAGATGTTTTTTCACTTCATTGTCTGTTACTTTCCAGCGATTTTGAGCAAGATCACAAACAAACCACTTGATGGATTATTATAATTTAGACTTGTGGGAAGGATGTGTTCTGGGCTGGTGGCAGGAACTCGTTACATTTGGAAGGGAATGGGATTGTGATGATCCAGGAATGTTTTTCACTTACATTGTGAGATAGTTTTTTGTTTGTTTGCTCTGAGATTCTTAATATGAAGATTGGATGCCTTTCTGTCAATGTTTGAAATAAAAACTGGACAGTGAACTTATAACACTTTTGACTTATTAATCATTTGATGTTAGACATAATTACCAAGATGCTCTGGCTCAAGCTTCCAATGAATAAGACTTGTGGGTATTCTGTTCTGTGGAAGACTGGACTATTTGAGTGGACTGGTTCCTAACTGCAGCAAACAACCAAACATTAAAGATTACTCATGGGTGGTGACATTGTCCCTATTAAAGTCGCTTACAGGCCAAATGCGCATCAGGACAGTCATCAACACAGTGAGTTCACACAACATAGAGCTACTGATATGACAATATTAGCCGATTAAAGGAAAAGATTAGAATTGCAATTTATTCATGATTATATCAAATTTAGACTTAAGGCTGTGACACTCAAAGAACGTGTATGTGTCATAGATTAATCTAAAATACAACGAAAATTGCTTAAACATCAACTCACATAGTAATTATATACATAGAAAGCTTCCTATAATGATGTTGTATTCTGGAGTTCAGGATTAATCTAATTCTGTACAAAATTGTATAAGATGGTGTAATGCTTTACTACGCCTTCGCTTTATTCAGCTCACAATAGTTATAATAACAATGTCCCATATATTTTGTCAAGAATGTACATGAAGCATTTCATTTTACAATTGTACAATTGTGTAGTTTTATTTGTATTAATGGGTGTACAGGTATGTTTGTAAGAAAACCAAGGTAAATACAGAAATGTATGTAATGTTATTACACCCACAATGCACACTTCCAGATTATACATTGATATGATTTTTTAAACAGTTCCCAAATTCTTATATTTTCCATCCACAGAATTATCTGTTTTAGTATTAGCTATCTTCCTTTCTAAGTACATTTAATTTCTCATAGACAATAAGCATCATTCCTACATTAGTCTGAACGACAGACACACACTCACCAACACAGTGAAACCAATAAGCAACTTGTGATGACAAACCAAAATAACACACCTAACTACAAATATCAGAATTTGTCACGCTTTTTTAAACAAAACCAGACAAGTCCGGAAAGTTTCGCCTTTAACATTGCACGATCTGGGCTCTATAAAGAGGGTTAATCAGATCCGAATCACCGATAACACATTCACTCACACATTCAAACTGCATTTTCTATTAATATTACATCAGTCATAATTGCCAGCGCAGCACACTGTGCCAGCCCAGTTCAGTATCCTGCTCCAAAGACACTTGAGCAGCGCCGGGATCATCCACCCGATCTTGGTTGGTGGTGGCACGCTCTAGCTCCCACTTTACCGCACACACACACACATGCACATACACTAGCCATTTCTCCTTCCTTGTGCAGATTGTTATTAGGAGCATCATTACACATATTTGTTGTTCCCATTTCCAGTGTTTTGTAAAATGATCCAGTATCCAAATAACATGTCACTATAGGAGAATAATGCTAACAGGAGTTTTTAGATGAGCAGAAACCCCTTTCCTTCAAACGCACCTGACTCTACCACATGCACAAAAAATATATAATATGAAATAGTTAAAACAGAATTAAGCAAGCCTGGTGAAGGCGCCCAGCAAGATCTGTAGAAAAACAACTCTCTGAAAACAAAATGTGTTCACACAGATTTATCGCTAAGCTCGACACAATTGTCTGAAAGAAAGGAAATGATTACTCAGAGTTTTTTTAAAGCAGATGTTGTTGGTGGCTCAGTGTCACACTTAGCTTAATTTCTTTACTTTCTTTCTGCAAGAGGGCAATGGGGAAAGTTGTATGGAGAGGTGGAGTATCACAGAGCAGCTCCAAAAAAATACAACACGTATCTAAACACATCTAGAAATATCATTCTTTAATATTATTGATGTTGAAAAAGCGCCTTTTTCCACTTTATCTGTTATGATCATGTCTGTAAACAGTGAAACAAAACAACAGACAGATAAAAAGACAACAATTAAAAACACATTGACATATTCACACTTATAGTGTATATTTTGTTTTACGTCTGTATTAATATTACGTAGTGTCTGCTTAACCTATCTTTACCTGGCCTGTTGTGATTTCTCTGAAACTGTAAAAATGACCCGCAGAATTGGAGCGCAGGAGGGCCAAAGATTCGTTGCAAGGGACCTGGCCCATAGAAGCTGGAGTAAGACCTGCTGCTGCTGCTCAAAGAGATGTTCACTCTTGTTTATTTAAAGTTCAGAGAAGTTCGACCTACAGCAGAACCTGAACTGTAATCAGTGTTCATGCCCTGAACTTGCTGTTGTTGCGTGAGTCTCAGAAGCTGCTGCTACAAAGCGCTGGCCGCCTTCGTTTATCAAAGGTGCTCTTAATATCGAAGGTATCAATTGTTCCAATTCGACAAACACTTCAAATCATGAACCTTCAAATCATGAAAGCTGATAAGATGAACGGTTCTCGAGACATGCAGCAAACACAGACAGACAGAGATGTCTGAAGTAGAGATAGATGGTGAAGAGAGTATCAAGTTTTGCAGTTTGAAATCTACTAAATGGTTCAGATCATTCACAAACACACAAATACATATATATGTATTTAGAAATAACGTTTCTGTTCAATTGCTGTTGTTTTGACAGATGTACCTGAGCTGGAAGGTCCAGGAGACCACCTTGATGAGACTGGGAGCACGAGCGCCACACCAACCATCGCCATCCAGTCCCTCACAGATTTAACCGACCCTGTGGAAGAGAAGAAGACATAATTAAGTGCCTTAACGGACTTTCTCAGACCACATTTGCTTTTCTTTACGTCAATCAGGATGAAAATTATTCATTTAATCTTTAACATTCTTACTGTCATATGTAGTGCAAACGAGTTAAAATCGACTTGCTAAAAGCTATTTTCCTCAAGGATGAAATGTGAAAAAGGGTGTAACACCGCTCAACCCCGAGATATTTCTTTGACTTTTGTT
Source organism: Hippoglossus stenolepis (assembly GCF_022539355.2). Classification (NCBI taxonomy): domain Eukaryota; kingdom Metazoa; phylum Chordata; class Actinopteri; order Pleuronectiformes; family Pleuronectidae; genus Hippoglossus; species Hippoglossus stenolepis. Next base: position 3,690,699 of record NC_061499.1, read on the forward strand.
TTTATTTTTCCCATACGCTACTCAGATCTTATATTAACAAAACCAAATTCTTCCTGCCACTAATGACATACCTGAGGGGACGGGCTGGCCCACACAGCTTTCCCAGGGTGGACAGCCACACAGGTGAGCTTCCTCGTGCCCAGGTTAGAGGTGTCGAGCCCAGCCGGGTGCTTGGCCGTAGGTGCTATCTCACGCTGTTTGTGGCGCCTAAGCATGCTGGCTGATTCCAGAGGTTCACTCTCCTATTCATACTTTAACCTTCTGGGAGCTCAGCTCCAGGGAGACCGCAAGCCGGACGCCCACACCGACAACCAGTTCGTCTGAACAGTTGAGTAGAGGGAGTGGTGGATGGAGAGGATGGAGGTTCTGGTAAAATAGTGTAAGCAGAAAGTTCATCATTTTACCTTGTTCCCAATGAAATCACGTTATTACAGAGCTGGTGCGCGCACTTATAACTTGTAATTTGAGTGCGGCTCTGTACAATGCCACAATCCGGAATATAGATATGCTTGCTGTATGTGGAGTATCGAATATGGAGATTATTACTGATTGAAAGCCAAATGTCCGAGTGACAGAGATGATTCTTCCCGACTCAAACCACATCCTTCCACCAAATTTACTGAAAATCTGTTCCATTGTTAAATAAATACTAAATAATAAACAACAGGGCAGGTAACATAATTCTTTTCCTCACCTACAATCCTCGGCCCACCGCCTACCTGAGCCTGAAGGCAAGGGCAGATGCACGGTGCAAATACACGCCTGGAGTGACGACCGTCTCCTGCAGGATCAGGATGTACTCTCTTCTGGTGCAAACCTCAAAGTTCCAGTGTGGCCCCTTCCTCCCTGGGTGTCAGCCACACGGTCCGGTCCTGTCAGCCGTGAAGCCAGAACCAGTTGTCCTTTGCCTTCTGAACTGGCAATTTACCGACGCGAAACTCACCCGACAGAGTGCGAGGAAGGATCGCATCTAGAAACCACAGTCCAGCAGCACTGGCTCTCCCGAGTCGGGCCTGCACTGAGACGGTTTTACTGCTGACACTCAGGATCACTTGAGGAACAGACAGTGAGGAGGGAGAGATTCAAACCACTACGTACGCACTCAGGAATGATACACATTTCCCAGTGCTACCATTTGCCTTTGGCTGCTTGGAGCCCGTATGATGCTGGGAATGACTGCTGTTTGTTGTTCAGTAGCGCAGCCGAGAACCAATCAGCAGGTACACGGGCTGAAGCCAGTGACTGTGAGTGGAGCAACCCATTTGAGTGTGGGAGGCTGATGGTGAAGGGGCTGATCTCACACTGGGGCCTCTGCAGCGAGCCTCTGTGGGGCCGAGGACTGGTGGCAGAGCGTGGTGCAGCCGGGTCTGGAGGACAGGAGTCAGAAAGCAATACAACCATGGACTGTAGTTAAAGATGATCTACCGCTTCACTTCCTCCAAACATCCAGAATGAAGCAAAACATCCTGAATATTAACGCCTGCCATCTTGTGCACTTGGAGCCAGAGAGACTTAGTAGATATCGGGGATGAGCCGCGGCAAGGTCCCGTCAGTCTCATTCTATTTCACCAGATAAAGTGAAGACTTGTCCGGGTTGATGTCGAGGGAATTTGCCTGACGCTGCATCTCGCTGTTTGCTGCTCTGTCTCCTGGATAGTTAGCAGAGATTTTCCTGGCCGTAAGCGCCTTCCTTCACACGCACATGGTCCTGTACTTTAATCCAGCACTCCACCACGATCACCTGCCGCTGCCGCGCCAGCATAGTTTTAGACAATTTAATAAGAACATGACAGAGAAATAAGATAACAAGCAGTTAACATGAAATAACAAGACTACACAATACTGATATTATAGCTCGTGATTAATGTAATCAGGGTGGAGACACTCCATCAGTCCCCCTGGTATTTACTAGTGAAACACAGAATAACCTGCTATAGTGTTACATTCACTAATAAGTCTGTTGCAGTTTCCAGTGTTGGTAGGAAATGAAAAATGAAAATGAATTATAAGCATAATGTCTTCTGGGAAAATATTAAAATATGGCTGTTAAAAATTACAGTAAAATCCCTGATAAACCTTATAAAATAAATAACAATATTATTATTATTATTATTATTATATATTGATACATACACACATACATATATTATTTGTTTTTTAGTTCACTTGCACTCTCTTGCCTTCAGCCTGCAATAACATTTTAACCACGAGAGGGCGGTGCATAACGCCACTGCAATGCTTTCAAACCAAACCTATTCAGAAATATACTAAAGGTTTGAAAGAAGTGATCCCACATGGCCTTAAATATATTAAATAAGATATTTGACAGTGCAACTGTGTCTTTATATAAATTCGTCATATATGACGCATCACGTTTTACTGTATTATAATAAACCGAAAGCACAAGCTGTTTGCACAGCATATCCTCTCATGTGTTAAAAAAGACTTATTACCACTACTAACAAACATTAGGAATCACATTTCATGGAGGGACGGTTATTGGATTACATGGCCAGATGGAGGAGTTGATTCATGAATGTGTGTTTCTGTTTCTAATGATACAGAAAGGCAAAACCACCTCCTGGGACGTGCAGCAGGTGACAAGAGTAGGTAGAGCTTAAATGGTGGTGAAAAGTCGGTCGGTGCTTTGTTTCCCTTTCTGCTGACAGATTCTCCCGAGCTGTTGATAACACTCCAGACTTAGTGTGTAGAGACCTCAGTGGTTTTCCCTCAAGTCCATTTTCATTCTTAGTTTCACTTCACTGACACAGTCTGTCAAGTCAGCCACGAAAACAATGCATGTTACGGTTAAGATTTCCATAATGTTCGAATAAAAGCGTGTGTTAAGGAATGTACAGTGGGCCCCGAAGTGCATTAACACAACATCAACAGATTCATAAATTATTCTTCTGAGAATCAAATGTTCAATAAAATAAATACTGAATCTCGAATGGCGTCCCACTCCCCTTCCACAAAAACAATAGCCAAACAAAACACACAAACAAATAAATGTAGATGAATATAACCTCCTGAAGTAATAGAATTGAGGAGGAAACCGAAACGAAAATCAACCCTACTAGAAGCTGTCAGCAAAAACATTCTATTCCAAGCACATGTTTAGTTTAACTGGGTTCGTTTGTTTCAATGGATTAGATTCATTAGTTAATTCAAATACGAATTTATGTATGAATTATTTGCATTTGCTATTTAATAAATGTATATTTAGGTTTTTGATGTCCCCCTAAAACAATATTATCAATATCATTATTAATTTTCTGTAGGTTTTTCCGAGGAGAATTCGACAGGGGTCACACAAGGATTATTGAGAAAACAATAAACACGAGCTGGTCTCTAAATGCTTCTCTGGTCCATTCCTGGGGTGCATGAGTCACCATCGCTGCATCAAAGTTCACAGCCCATACTACATACAATTTCTTAACACAAAAATATTTTGTATGAGATCATTGTATCATATATTTTTCCTTTTACATGATGTAGTGTTTGTCATTTTTGAGTAATGTCTGCTACTTTATCTGTATTTTGTGTGTGTGTGTGTGTGTGTGTGTGTGTGTGCGTGTGTGTGTGTGTGTGTGTGTGTGTGTGTGTGTGTGTTACATGATAAAGTTTGATCACTGCTTGATCTGTGATTGAGCAGTGAGGAGGTATTCTGTTGACACCAGAGGAATGGAGCCAATGAGGAGGACAAGGAGCCCCAGTGTCCTGAAAGAGACAAATGAAACTATCAGTGATCCGGCCTCAGATCGCATCAAGACGCAGTGTCATATAACTGGCAGCTAAACAGTCATGTGATTTACCAGAAACAGGGATGCTGTTAGGTTTGTGGGGGTGCTGTGGCACTGTGACCGGGAGAACTAGAACAAGAGATTCAACCTAAACACACACACACAAACACCGGTCCTCCATGATCTCAGAGGACATTATATGGATCTTATATTGATTTTCTGAGACGTGACCAAACCTTCAGTCCTACCTTTAAAACTAACCTCAGTAAAACTCATCCAAAACCAAAGCATAACATAACATATTTATATATATATAATAACACATCAAGTCTGGGTTTTAAACACTTAAGATAAGTCATTCATTAAACTTCTACATTATTTCCCTTAAACACCTGTCTAAGTAATTGAAATCTATAATGATCCAATATTCCTCTAAAGAAATGATTGGAGCAAGAGAAGATGAAATGAGTAGTGAGAACTGGTTGTTTCTTTGAATCCTCCCTACCACCCACCCCTCAGGTGTACAGATCTCCTTAGTGGGACAGAGCCCAGGCCTTCAAATGAGTGTGACAATTACCATTTTCATAGTGCATATTTGCTAACTGTCCTGGTGAACTTTATGGTCAGTGTGATGACTTGGCCAACTAAGCTCTTCAGTGTCAAATATCGATTCAGTGGGAATACGAATGATGCGACATTTTACAAAGTGTTTGTGAACAGAAAGTCGAGATGAAACAGAAAATGAAACATGACATCAGCTGTTCAAACATCAACAGAAGAGTCTCAATTCCTTCTTGTCTGAGTGGCTTCAGCAACACAACAGAATTGAGTCTGACCTGATGCTTAGTTTCTTTCTGCTTTGGTTTTGACATTTAACTTGTGATGAAACAGACGCAAAACATGGCTTTCAATGCTCACTATCTTGTGTTATATTGTCTGTCCAACAATGGGGCTCATCTGTGTTAGTTAGTTGTTTGCCCTGTGGGGGCTTGTTTTCAGGTTGTCTGTCCGTCTGTCTTCATACTTCATGACTTGAGATATATCTGATTCTCTTGAGGAGTTTAAATTTGGTGTTAAAACTGACCTAACTGATTGTTTTTGGTGGTCAAAGGTCAAAGGCAGAAGTTCAATTTGGACTACAAATATGTTTTTGGCCTCTTGAATGTGACCCTGACTTGAGAGGGATTTTTTCAATTTGAGATGCCAGAACTTTGGTTAGATTTCAGAGGTCAAAAAGCAGCTATCATGGTGACTCCCGTATGAATCTGGAAAATAAATGTGTAGAAAGATGCAGACAGAAACTGCACTGGTACAGTCACATTATCTCTGGCCGCCACAACAATCATAAACAGATTATTCAAATGTCTTGCACTACATATAAATGATCTTAAAAATATATTATCCTTCAAATACATTATCCTAAGGCATAATATCTCATGGTATATTATCTTGCTAAATATATTAGACAAGGCAAGTACATGAAGATCTACAAATACATTATCATATAAGTACAAAGCTGATCAATACCATCCCGCCAAAATGCATTATCATACAAGTACAATATCTGACTAATACATTATCCTACAAGTACAACATCCCAAAAATACAATAACAAACAAACACATCATCTACACTACGTATAAATGATCTTAATATATATTATCTGATCATAGGTAGTTAGGCCATTTACGTGCCTGTTATTAGATGCTATTAACTTATACGAGTTTATCGAGTTAAGTGATGCAGAGGCTGATCTCACTCATTGGCCTAGAGGATGTCTCGCTCTGCACAGTTTGTCTCGTTCTGGTCTCCGCCCTCTCTTGCCCCCACAGTCCGTTCTCTGCAAACGTAAAAGAGTTTCATCTAATTTCAGCTTCCAGCAAGAGGAATACACCACCGCTCACCATGTTCACTGTACTGTCCCCGCTTCCAAGGCGATACCATGCGCGACGGCAATGCGAGCAAAGTCCATTGTCAATACTCATTGTATTGGTTTGATTTGAAGTGAAAAGAAAATGCTCCATAAGTTTTAAAAGACACTAAATGATTTGAGGTCTATTGTAATGTTTGATGTTTGGTTCCTTCGCCGCAGATTTGGTGAGTAGTTTAATAACGTTTCAAAGACATGATTTAAAAGTTCATGTTAGTGAATGTCATCAGATCTTATGGAAGAAGGAAAGATTATATTCATTTCTGAAAAGATCAAACGAACAGGACTTTTCTTTCTTTGATCCTGACCGTTACTTGACTTACTTATCAGAACTATTAAGATTTGATACGGTCTGATGGTCTGGACGAAATATCGCAGCGATTTCGAAGCGAAAGAGTCCAACAGATTCTGATGAATCAGAAAACAGTGAAAACGAAGCCACACGCCTAAACTCAGTTGATAAACAAAGAGTTTCGTCCAAGATATACAAATATATGGTTTGGCCATCATTTTAATTTATATACGATCCATCTCCCAGAGACTCAAACACTGTTTCTTCTGTTCAATTTGAACTGTGAAACTGACAATCAAGGCCGACGACCCAGGTTTGGGTTTGTTATTGTAAACAAGATGGAAAGTTTCTGAGAGTAACGAAGCTTGCTGAGGACAAACACCTTCCCGCTTTGTTGGTACAAGGTTCAACATCATTTAGGTTGATAGAAGATTGCGGAGTAATATCACTGACACAGAGATATCACTTTACCTATGATCTGAGTTATCAATGTGACCTTCCTCCACTACAACCAACACACATTGTTACTAACACAAAACAAATCTGATCTCTAATGTAAATGATGTCAGTGAAAAGACAGGGAGACAAAGCAATCAGGACGAGGCTGCTTCCATGATGAATACATGATAGATGTCTGTTTGCATTTTTAATGTGATAACACTGCACTGAAGCCTTGACTGCTTGATGTGAGTTCGTTATATATATGAAGGTATTTCAGCTCTTCATAGTTTGCACACATGCACCAAATTGTACTTACAGAATAAACAAAGAAGACAAAGTATTTATCTTTACATTAAAAAATATTAAAAAACATACATTTTATTTTCTTAATTTAAGTTTGTTTGGACGATATTAGGATTTATAGTTATTATAAGGAAAGCGAGATGTATTATTTAAATATCAAGTCTCACTACATGTCTTTATTGGCAAGTATTTGACTTTTGACATTCCAGGAATCAGAGCCAAAACACACAGATGAATTCATTTTCGTCGATGGGATCTGAATCAGAAATGTTGTTGACAACCTAATGAACATGTTGTCATGCTGTTATTGTTGTCAATATTTTTCTGAGTTTACATGGACGGTGCATGGTTGCCTTCTGCAACAAGGTCCACTTATTTTGTTGACCAAATCAGAGAAATATATGTGTGTGTATGATAAATAAAAGTTGATACACAGAGAGAAAATTTAATTATTATGATCTTAAGAATAAAAGTCTAAACAGAATTGAACAGTTTAGTTTCACTTACATTAAATATTTGGGTAGAAAATATTATTTTCAATATTAAACATCGGAGTCAAGTAGATTGAATCCATTTTTAAGACGTATAAGAACAACTAAATAAAGAGTCCGGACCTTATTACACGTTTTATCTATGAAATGCTTTGGTAAGAGTTTACCCGGCCAACAGCTGAAGCTGTCTGAATAAAGCCTATAAGTTTTGACTTCCCAAAGATTTGAGTGCAAAATAACCAAACCAAAGTCATGACTTTGGAACTCTTTCTTGCAGGGATTTTACTGAGAAGAATTCTACACTGCGCCCTTCTCAAGTCCTGCAAACCTTCCCAGAGTTTGTATTGCTATTCTGTTGATGATGCTCAGACCGACACTTATTGTTAAACATAAAGAAAGCAGAACCCGCAGATCGATGTACAAACGAATATAGATGAGAGGGAGACTTAGAATGCTTCGGGTGAATAGCAGAACAAATAAATATGGTGAGTTGAGAGAATAACAACCAAACTGGAGGTTTGAGCTATTGCTGATTACGCAACACATACACATTACTTTCCCTTTCCTTTACACACATATACACACACACACACACACACACACACACACACCTACACACACACATAATCACATTCACACACACATTATTAATTACACTTCACATTAACATATATCACACACATACACACTCTCATATATTTACATTACACTTCACACAGATAAACACGCACACATTATTATATTTCTTCACACAGAGAGATACACACACACACACACAAGAATCGCTACTTCGCCATTAAACGGCACACATCAACACATCTCTTTTCGCCACACATGCATCATCACACTCACACATATAACATGCACAATACACCACACGACAAGACAAACCAGAGGATTACACTCTACAACGACTAAACATGCACACACAATCACACGCAGCCTAATCAAAGACACATACAATCACACATTATAAACCACACACACGCAATCCTACACACATTCACACACAAACTCACTTCAACACAATCACATGCACACACACACAAATCACATGCCACAAACATATTAATGACATTTACACACACAATTGCCACATATATAATTGTCAAAGAACACAATCACACTCAC